>NC_091537.1:53954318-54257348 GCF_042242935.1 Bactrocera oleae | reverse complement strand
ATGTGAAATCGGCAGAAAATTCGGATGATTTTTTTGTTTCCTAGTTTCTAAGTTCTAGTCTAGTTAGTTCCTTATTTCCCCTTTAGGTATTTCCTCTTCTCAGTGTTCCACAAAATTTCAAAAGTATCGACACTTTACTCGATACCAGTATCGTATCAGATTTATAGGTACTGGGAAAAGGATCGATACTAATCTATCGACATTGATAGGTATCAAGTACTTTTCAATATATTTTTAAAACTTGCGATTGAGTAATATCCGTAATATAAAATATTATCCGGGAAATTTCGGAGCTTAGAGTTCAGAACTTATCACTACACCATCACAACACCTCCGTCTTGCGGGGATACGAAAGTCGGTGTCTACTCGTAACGAAAATTTGGCATAATCCTGCTAAACGGCAATTACTATCGCGATATAATAGATACGTAATAGAGGTGTCATATATTCGGGAAGCACTATGTACATGTGCTGATATACGTGCATCTTGCGCTGCGAACTCTTAAAATTTTGTCGACATTTGCGTTGACATCCGCGATATTGCAGCAAAAACCATGTTCATGTCCACAACCTTTGACGAGCATTAAGCCTCTTCTTTTGCTTCTATCTTCGTAGTCTCTTCCTCCAACTCCAACTGAAACACATAATCGTCAACACCAATGTTTTCCGCTTCCATGGCCTCCCGCAAACGTAATTGTAATTCCGACTTTACTCTATTTGTCACCGAACCACGTTTTTCCTACTCCTTTTTCAGTTGTGGAATCTTCAAATCGTCAAACTCTGCCATTTTAAAACAATTCCCTCTTTGGGATTTCTCGATAAATCGTTTACTTTGTAACGCACTCTTGAGTTCGATAATTGGATTGTTAAATTCAAGTCCCAAATTAATGCTATACATTTATTTTTTTTTTCTTATTCCAATAAATTTATTCGATCTTACAACTTCTAGAACTGTGTTTGCTGCATAATCCGACAGCCCTTATATAGTAGATCTTTAACAAAACTTTGCCTCAAGAGCATTCTGGCAACTAGGAATAACTGTCTAGTTGCTTCTGGCAATTTATCGTTGATTCGATTTTGTTATATCATTCATGTTCGTCACAATATATAGTCATAGATATACATATTGTAACGGATTTCTCGATAAATTTTCTACTTGTAACTCACTCTTGAGTTCGATCACTAGATTGTTAAATAAAAGTCCCAATTTAATGCTATACATTTATCTTTTTTTCTAATTCCAACAACTTAACACTTATTGCTCGTTATTTGAGCTTACAACTTCTTGCTTATGTCTCAATTCTTCTTATCACGACAACACTCTAACTAGAACTGTCTTTGCTGCACAATACGGCAGCCCTTATATAGTAGATCTTTAACAAAACTTTGCCTCAAGAGCATTCTGGCAACTAGGAATTAACTGTCTAGTTGCTTCTGGCAATTTATCGTTGATTCGATTTTGTTATATCATTCATGTTCGTCACAATATTTAGTCATAGATATACATATTGTAACGGATTTCTCGATAAATTGTCTACTTGTAACTCACTCTTGAGTTCGATCACTAGATTGTTAAATAAAAGTCCCAATTTAATGCTATACATTTATCTTTTTTCTAATTCCAACAACTTAGCACTTATTGCTCGTTATTTGAGCTTACAACTTCTTGCTTATGTCTCAATTCTTCTTATCACGACAACATTCTAACTAGAACTGTCTTTGCTGCATAGTCCGGCAGCCCTTATATAGTAAATCTGTAACAAAACATTGCTTCTAGAACATTCTGGCAACTACGAATTCGCTAACTAGTTGCTTCTGGCATTTTATCGTTGTTCGATTTTGTTCTATCATCCGGGTTCGTCACAAATTATTACCAAAGCCGACTGATTGGCCCTATCACACGTTCAATATTTAATGTTGTATTTGGATCGTGATTATAATTGATGATTGATGGATCACGAGTGAATGCTACACGTTTAATAAATATCTCGTCAGTATTTATACGAAATAAATCCAGTTGTTAAAACCAGTGTGTTAAAAATATTTTTGCTTAGTATTTGTTTAATTTTATCCGGGTTTTTGATGAAATGTCGAAAGAAAACTGAAGAAAAGTTTTTAAGGTTTTGAAGAAAAACATTCAAAGACAGCGCTCGATTAAAAAAAAAATGTTGCAACCATTGTAAAGAATTCCACGGATCTTAGAAAATACTAAAAAAATTTTATATGTGCAAATATAAATTTAAAAAAAATTTTGAGAACATTAGCATGTCTTATTATTATAAATAATAATTTGTTCCGTCGTATCGTGAATTTACATAAAAAATGTCGTTGATGTCGCGATCAATATTTAATGTTTAACGCGCGATCCACGATCCGCGATCCGCATTTCAAAATATTTTATGATATGGCGATCCTGGATCTCGTTTAAATATAATGAAGTCGAATTCAATTGCATCCCTACAAGCGGATATCTACTAGCAAACGTGTTCGCGACTTGTTATTGTTTACAGAGAGTGGGAAAAAAGTAACACATCGCCATTTGATGTTCAATAATTCTCTCGCTCTATCCAATCGTTATTATGTCATGTAGTTTCGTTTTAAGTTACCTTTTATATGCGTTTGTTATTTTTTGGGTAACAGAATGACATACATTGGTTATCAAATCTGTTTACAGTCTGCTGAAGGTAATATATTCTTTTGTTAGAGAATATGTTACCTATGTGTTATCCATAACAGAAGTATTTGTTCCCAAAATTTCGGTTAGTGATATCGTTTTGATTAGCAGTTTGTTACCTTTAACATATAAACTTGTTAGCGTATTTGTTATCTATTTGTTGGCTTTAACAAGCATAACTGTTGCCTCGATTTATTACATAATTTATTACCTGTCTGTTTCTTTTAACAAATTCGTATTTTAGCTTATCGGTTACCTTCTTGTTGATATAACCAATTCCAATTTTGTTAAATAAAATTCACTATTTTTTTTATATTATTTGTCTTTATTTTATTGAAAAACGTATTTACTTACTATCTTACTACTAACTAAATATTCAAATTAATGAATATCTTAAATGTGTACATATTGATATATACTATGTTACACATATGTATATAGGTTAAATATAAGTATTAACACTTAAATTGTATACCTAAAGAAGTACATTTAACAATATATTTATATATTCTACAATTATAAAGCCACATGCATACAAAATATCTGGTTCAATGAGTTTAGCCTCCCTCTACATGTACACACCACTCTATCCGGAAGAATTATTATAAAACACTGTTCTTATATGACGGAATAAATCAAAACTTATTACTTGTATAAAATATATCGCGATACTGAGTTTTTCTTAAAAATCAAACAACTTTAATTATAAATCAGTGGTCTGTGATCCTCCATAAATTGTGTATCTTATTAAACAATATTGTAACAGATTTCTCGATAAATGGTCTACCTGTAACTCACTCTTGAGTTCGATCACTGGATTGTTAAATAAAAGTCCCAATTTAATGGCCACACACTTATCTTTGTTTCTAATTCCAACAACTTAACACTTATTGCTCGTTATTCGAGCTTACAACTTCTTGCTTATAGCTTGATTGCTCTTATCACGACAACACTCTAACTAGAACTGTGTTTGCTGCACAATCCGGTAGCCCTTATATAGTAAAAATGTAACAAAACATTGCTTCTAGAACATTCTGGCAACTACGAATTCGGTAACTAGTTGCTTCTGGCAGTTTATCGTTCATTCGATTTTGTTCTATCATCTATATTCGTCACACGGCCCTCCACCTAAGTCTGATCGTCCCGATTAGACATATTTGCGATACCAAACACAAAGCTTTTATGTTCCCCATCTCGTCTTCTTGGCTGGTGCTGACATCGTTAGCCGTCCTTCTCTTCTTGGAGTTGATTCCGTCCGTTTTCCGGATACTCAGTTTCTGGTACATCCCTTGACTTAAAGCTGACTCGAGATTCCATTCTTCATCAGAACGTAACTCCATTGGAACACCGAATCTCGTTACCCACTTGTTAAATGAATCCGCCACTGGTTCAGTCTCTTAATTAGGAATTGTGTATACTTGTGGCCATTCATTGAAATGG
Organism: Bactrocera oleae; assembly: GCF_042242935.1. Taxonomy (NCBI): domain Eukaryota; kingdom Metazoa; phylum Arthropoda; class Insecta; order Diptera; family Tephritidae; genus Bactrocera; species Bactrocera oleae. The sequence goes on along the minus strand of NC_091537.1, from coordinate 54,253,234 downwards.
TCCTTGACTACCAAAACATGACTATTTCCTAATTTATTGGTGGGGAATGGACCATCTTCATACACGCCTATTTTCTCAACTGGCGCACGCGAATTGTGCTGTTTCATCTGCCCATAACTCCTGGACCTTGATCCTTTAGCTACAATGTTCTCAGCATATTTTGCAATCCTTTCTATAGCTGATTGACAACCACTCCAATAAAACCTTTGCTTCAAATGCTCCAAGGATTTCATGTCTCTCAAGTGCCCTCCTCTTGGACATTTGTACTGCACGTTAAGAACATCAGGAATTCCAACCCTTGGAACAACCATAAGTACTCGGAAGGGTTGCCTATTTTCGCTTTTCCATACTCGATGCAAGCAGCCATACACTAACTTTAAACTGCTCCGTTCTGCCCAATATGATAGAATCTGTCGATGCTCCACAAATCGTTCTTTGTAACGTTTACAAATTCTGAGTGAAAATGAGGCAAAATCTCTCCAACAAACGATGGTATACCAATACCAATCAAAATCCATGTATCGTCTTGAACCTCCAGCATAATTATGTTTAAATTGCATTTTTATCTATCTAAAACATAATTTCTTATATTAAATATTAGTTAACTAACTATATTTGTTCACTTTTTAAAGTTACTAATTAATAATTTACTCACCTGAATTGGTTTTATTCTAGGAATGCAATTTTTCCGCAATGCTGCAAATTTTCTGTAACACTAAAAGTTTTGGTTATAAAAGCAAAACACATACCACAATGCGTACCTTACTGATCGGTTTTGTGTCGCGTTTTTCTATGTATAAAGTTAAACAAATTATTCTTACAATATAATTATAATTAGTTTTACAACATATTTATAAAATGAAGAACTCACCTCTCTAAAAGCCAAATTTTTAGCAGAGATGAAGGGATGCTCAACTCTCTCAACTATTGAAAGTTCAAAAACCAGTTGTTTTAAAATATCACAAAATCACAAAAAAGGATTTGAATAGTTCCTCCATGTGTTAATCGGATATATATATAATAATTTTAATCTTAATAAATGTTGGGTGTTTTAGTTTAAATGTCCAACAATTTTTATTTTGACTGATCTGGCTACAATGCAAAATGTTATAAAAGACGCTAATTTTGAAGCGCTCTCACACTGGAATAAGCGTCCCTTTATCCCTGTTTTTAGTGAAATTACACTTTTTTTATTCTTCTTGAGTAGTAAATTGTATTGTAACGGATTTCTCGATAAATCGTCTACCTGTAACTCACTCTTGAGTTCGATCACTGGATTGTTAAATAAAAGTCCCAATTGGATACACACTTATCTTTATTTCTTATTCCAACAACTTAACACATATTGCTCGTTATTCGAGCTTACAACTTCTTGCTTATAGCTTGATTGCTCTTAACACGACAACACTCTAACTAGAACTGTGTATGCTATAGTAAATCTGTAACAAAACATTGCTTCTAGAACATTTTGGCAACTACGAATTCGCTAACTAGTTGCTTCTGGCAGTTTTTCGTTGAGTCGATTTAGTTCTATCATCCGTGCTCGCCACAGTATATTGGTTTTTCTTATTTTGGCATGTTTATATTACAATATGTTTAGAATGTCGGTAGTTTTTCTCTCTCTCACCTAAGGTTTCTCCCATTCAATTGGAAATTACAGAAAAGCCTATGTATTACTAATGTTGCCCTTAAACTAAAGGAACAATAAACATTTTTCATCAAAATCGTTTCAGAAGTTAAAAAGATTAGGACCAAACTGTTTGATTGTTTATTATGGTCAATATCAGGGAAAATCTTAATTATAAAGAATTTATTACTGTATCTATAATGTGAAAAAATACTTCAATTTTACAGGTCTAGCCACATTTTCAAAGTCTAACACCTCGCAATCAATTTCAGAAGCTAAAGCTTTGGCATCTTCAAGAACTTGAGTAAAATACTTATCTGAACATGAGTTTTCAAAGCAATCTTTTGTATTTTTATGTAATTTAATGACGGAAACTAAGTTAGAATCTTTACTTTGCATTAATTTACTAATACTATGTTCGCACCGAATTGAAATCCTTTTGAAAACATAATTTGTGGATTGTGGAACCAAAGTGGTTCTGACCGGCATTGTGTGTTTTCGATGAGTTTTCATTGACAGTTCACACATTTATTTGTTTACATTTGTTATGTACCCTACAAGAACTGTGACGGTCATCTGATGGGTAATATGACAGTCATAGCTGAAAAAATTTTGTCAGCGCGCAGAACAAAGTTTCTATCATTTTCTTAAGAGCTTTGTGCAAAAACTGATGTAAACAAACGTATGTGTGTGAGTTTGCATCTCTCTTTAACAGATGGGTGATCGGAATTGATTCACTATATATCTATACTGCTCACTCTCATGTCTTTTTCTGAGCCATTGCTGACCATAAATCCGTCATAGCTGAAAATTGTCAGTAATGACTGAAATGCTATCAGAGTGAAAAATTCTTTTGCGCAGTAGACAATATAATTTTTATTTCTTTAATAAATTTCAAACTTTTAATCAAAATTAGTTATAATAATATACTTAAATATAAAAAGGAATGCAAGAAAAAATATAATAAAATATGAAAATACAAAAATTAATATTCACTTGATGCCATCTCCTCCTCTCAACAGCTCTGCGTACGTCTTTCTCCAATCAGTGAATAGTTCTGAATTTAAAAAGTACTGACATATCAAATGTGAGTGTATTGGCGAATCCATCAGCAGTTTCTTGTAGGGTACCAATTATGGAATGTAATCAAATTGTCAACTGACATTTAGGGCTCGCAAAATATGTCTTCTAATAATATCGATTAAACTAGAGCCGGCGCCGATTATAATGAGTGGAATGTAAGTTTTCAAAGGGTTTTCAGCGAAAACTGTGTTTTCGTTTGACAGATTTTGTATGGATGAAAACACAAGTTTTCGCCTGAAAACCTCTTTTGTCTATGAAAACACGAATTTTGTGTCGGTGCGAACATAGTATTAGAGTAATACCTTTTGCATTCTTCAAAATAATTGACCACCTTTATCTTAAAGTGAAAAAAAACAATTATTCTTTGCATAGTATTAAAAACAATTGTTGTTTCCAGTGAGGACTTTGCCATGTCGTTTACCACTAAATTTAAAGAATGACTACTGCAAAGAACCACCAATGCCCGTGGATTGGTTCTTTTAATCCTGGCTTTAACTCCACTTTCAATACCTTTCATATTAGATCCATTATCGTACCCTTTCCTTCTTATCCAAGTGCTGATAATTGTTCTACGATAATTTTTGTTAGGGCCAGACCTGTTGATTTCTCGATTGGTATAAATCCTAAAAAACTTTCATTTATTACAATTTCTGAATGTTCTTGTGATTGAATAATATAAAAGGTACCTAATTATCATGGTCATCTGCTCAGTTTTACTAGCGTCTGGAGTACGATCTAAAATAATAGAATAATATTTCGACGTAATGATAGCTTCCATAATATAATGTTTTTTTATGCCGTCTGAAATTGTGTTAATAAACTCATTTTGAATTGTTTTACTTAAGTAGGTTGCTTGTTTCACCTCTTTTTTTAAAACTCTGCGTACATGTTCCTGCATAACGGGATCAAATTCGGCTAACAACTCTACTAGTATTAAAAAATTACCATTGTTATGTTGATACAGACTATCATAAATACCTTGAAAAGCCAAGCTATTTTTAGCCAACATTTTCTCTGGGACACGGCGTACGACACGATTTGAGCCTACGTGAAAGTTCTACCCAAGATTTTACTGCTTTTACATGGTCTCGTAATGTCTCAGGAGATTTAAGCATATCACCTACATGACTTCAATTTTTGTAGCCATCTTCAGATAGACCGGAAGTTATAGTTGTATTGAAGATTTTACAACAAAAGCAATACAATAAATTTTTTGCCACAGAATATGCAAGCCAATCTCTTAAAATTTCTTCACCGTTATTAAGCTTTCTCTTATAGTATCTCGAAGTAAATCTTCGACCATGGATATCTTGTGGAAATTGAAATTCATACAGTGGGTCTGGAGAACCTATTTACCAAATATATTATTTCTGTGTATGTTAATCTATTGGGCCACGTAGCTGGGTCGACATCTACAATAGATGTTAACTCTGTAGAAACACTTGGACTTGCAATAGCACCTTCACCTACAATAGCAGTTTTACCTGTCATAGCCTCCTCCCCTGTAATAACACTTTCACCTGTAATAGCGCTTGACCCAGAAGTAGAAGCACCAGGTTCACAGATTATATTGGAGTCGGACGTATGTTCTTCTCGAGGTTTAAGTGGAATTTGAGCTATAGCTCCGGTTTCTGGTATGGGTGATGATGGTCTGTTTAGATCACCTTTCTTCAAAATGGACTCTAATGCCCCTGCTTGCTTTTGTCGCTCTGCGTCTTTTTCAAGTCTTCGTTTTTTATATTGGTGTCTCGACAAGCGTGATATACCGTCAGCCTTTCTGTACGGTAAAAAAATTATATGCAATAAATTTACATACCACTTAAAACATTTTTAACATATCTTGCGGTCAATATCAAATTAGGTGCGTGCAATATTACGTTTTTTTACGTATTACAATCTAATTTATAAAATAGATAGGTACTTACGTAGTAAATTCACATGCGCACTTCAATATTTTTATGGTTAATTTTCCGCATAAAAGCACGTCACTTTTAAATTTAAGAATAGAACCAACTTGTAGGCTTAGCATATATAATTTTAATTCTGTATCACTTATTTACGGCTACATTGTTCTCGAATATGACGAAAATTTGTCTCTAGGGCAGAACATTTTTACTAGGAGTCTGTTAAATAAGTAATGGAAAATTAGTTTAATTGTTTGCTTATATTTTATGTTTAAGGAATTTTTCTAAAATGTCTTGTTGTGTTGTGTGTGGGGAAATCCCCTGAAACATAAAATAGACTGAGAGTTGCCAGTTCAGAAATGTGAAATCGGCACAAAATTCGGATGATTTTTTTGTATCCTAGTTTCTAAGTTCTAGTCTAGTTAGTTCCTTATTTCCCCTTTAGGTATTTCCTCTTCTCAGTGTTCCACAAAATTTCAAAAGTATCGACACTTTACTCGATACCAGTATCGTATCAGATTTATAGGTACTGGGAAAAGGATCGATACTAATCTATCGACATTGATAGGTATCAAGTACTTTTCAATATATTTTTAAAACTTGTGATTGAGTAATATCCGTAATATAAAATATTATCCGAGAAATTTCGGAGCTTAGAGTTCAGAACTTATCACTACACCATCACAACACCTCCGTCTTGCGGGGATACGAAAGTCGGTGTCTACTCGTAACGAAAATTTGGCATAATCCTGCTAAACGGCAATTACTATCGTGTTATAATAGATACGTAATAGAGGTGTCATATATTCGGGAAGCACTATGTACATGTGCTGATATACGTGCATCTTGCGCTGCGAACTCTTAAAATTTTGTCGACATTTGCGTTGACATCCGCGATATTGCAGCAAAAACCATGTTCATGTCCACAACCTTTGACGAGCATTAAGCCTCTTCTTTTGCTTCTATCTTCGTAGTCTCTTCCTCCAACTCCAACTGAAACACATAATCGTCAACACCAATGTTTTCCGCTTCCATGGCCTCCCGCAAACGTGATTGTAATTCCGACTTTACTCTATTTGTCACCGAACCACGTTTTTTCTACTCCTTTTTCAGTTGTGGAATCTTCAAATCGTCAAACTCTGCCATTTTAAAACAATTCCCTCTTTGGGATTTCTCGATAAATCGTTTACCTTGTAACTCACTCTTGAGTTCGATAATTGGATTGTTAAATTCAAGTCCCAAATTAATGCTATACATTTATTTTTTTTTTCTTATTCCAATAAATTTATTCGATCCTACAACTTCTAGAACTATGTTTGCTGCATAATCCGACAGCCCTTATATAGTAGATCTTTAACAAAACTTTGCCTCAAGAGCATTCTGGCAACTAGGAATTAAATGTCTAGTTGCTTCTGGCAATTTATCGTTGATTCGATTTTGTTATATCATTCATGTTCGTCACAATATATAGTCATAGATATACATATTGTAACGGATTTCTCAATAAATTTTCTACTTGTAACTCACTCTTGAGTTCGATCACTAGATTGTTAAATAAAAGTCCCAATTTAATGCTATACATTTATCTTTTTTTCTAATTCCAACAACTTAACACTTATTGCTCGTTATTTGAGCTTACAACTTCTTGCTTATGTCTCAATTCTTCTTATCACGACAACACTCTAACTAGAACTGTCTTTGCTGCACAATCCGGCAGCCCTTATATAGTAGATCTTTAACAAAACTTTGCCTCAAGAGCATTCTGGCAACTAGGAATTAACTGTCTAGTTGCTTCTGGCAATTTATCGTTGATTCGATTTTGTTATATCATTCATGTTCGTCACAATATATAGTCATAGATATACATATTGTAACGGATTTCTCGATAAATTGTCTACTTGTAACTCACTCTTGAGTTCGATCACTAGATTGTTAAATAAAAGTCCCAATTTAATGGCTACACACTTATCTTTATTAATAATTCCAACAACTTAACACTTATTGCTCGTTATTTGAGCTTACAACTTCTTGCTTATGTCTCAATTCTTCTTATCACGACAACATTCTAACTAGAACTGTCTTTGCTGCACAGTCCGGCAGCCCTTATATAGTAAATCTGTAACAAAACATTGCTTCTAGAACATTCTGGCAACTACGAATTCGCTAACTAGTTGCTTCTGGCATTTTATCGTTGATTCGATTTTGTTCTATCATCCGGGTTGTCCACAAATTATTACCAAAGCCGACTGGTTGGCCCTATCACACGTTCAATATTTAATGTTGTATTTAGATCGTGATCATAATTGATGATTGATGGAGCACGAGTGAATGCTACACGTTTAATAAATATCTCGTCAGTATTTATTCGAAATAAATCCAGTTGTTAAAACCAGTGTGTTAAAAATATTTTTGCTTAGTATTTGTTTAATTTTATCCGGGTTTTTGATGAAATGTCGAAAGAAAACTGAAGAAAAGTTTTTAAGGTTTTGAAGAAAAACATTCAAAGACAGCGCTCGATTAAAAAAAAAATGTTGCAACCATTGTAAAGAATTCCACGGATCTTAGAAAATACTAAAAAAATTTTATATGTGTAAATATAAATTTAAAAAAAATTTTGAGAACATTAGCATGTCTTATTATTATAAATAATAATTTGTTCCGTCGTATCGTGAATTTACATAAAAAATATCGTTGATGTCGCGATCAATATTTAATGTTTAACGCGCGATCCACGATCCGCGATCCGCATTTCAAAATATTTTATGATATGGCGATCCTGGATCTCGTTTAAATATAATGAAGTCGTCTTCAATTGCATCCCTACAAGCGGATATCTACTAGCAAACGTGTTCCCGACTTGTTATTGTTTACAGAGAGTGGGAAAAAAGTAACACATCGCCATTTGATGTTCAATAATTCTCTCGCTCTATCCAATCGTTATTATGTCATGTAGTTTCCTTCTAAGTTACCTTTTATATGCGTTTGTTATTTTTTGGGTAACAGTATCAAATCTGTTTACAGTCTGCTGAAGGTAATATATTCTTTTGTTAGAGAATATGTTACCTATGTGTTATCCATAACAGAAGTATTTGTTCCCAAAATTTCGGTTAGTGATATCGTTTTGATTAGCAGTTTGTTACCTTTAACATATAAACTTGTTAGCGTATATGTTATCTATTTGTTGGCTTTAACAAGCATAACTGTTGCCTCGATTTATTACATAATTTATTACCTGTCTGTTTCTTTTAACAAATTCGTATTTTAGCTTATCGGTTACCTTCTTGTTGACATAACCAATTCCAATTTTGTTAAATAAAATTCACTATTTTTTTATATTATTTGTCTTTATTTTATTGAAAAACGTATTTATTTACTATCTTATTACTAACTAATAATTCAAATTAATGAATATCTTAAATGTGTACATATTGATATATACTATGTTACACATATGTATATAGGTTAAATATAAGTATTAACACTTAAATTGTATACTTAAAGAAGTACATTTAACAATATATTTATATATTCTACAATTATAAAGCTACATGCATACAAAATATCTGGTTCAATGAGTTTAGCCTCCCTCTACATGTACACACCACTCTATCCGGAAGAATTATTATAAAACACTGTTCTTATATGACGGAATAAATCAAAACTTATTACTTGTATAAAATATATCGCGATACTGAGTTTTTCTTAAAAATCAAACAACTTTAATTATAAATCAGTGGTGTGTGATCCTCCATAAATTGTGTATCTATTTAAACAATATTGTAACAGATTTCTCGATAAATGGTCTACCTGTAACTCACTCTTGAGTTCGATCACTGGATTGTTAAATAAAAGTCCCAATTTAATGGCCACACACTTATCTTTGTTTCTAATTCCAACAACTTAACACTTATTGCTCGTTATTCGAGCTTACAACTTCTTGCTTATAGCTTGATTGCTCTTATCACGACAACACTCTAACTAGAACTGTGTTTGCTGCACAATCTGGCAGCCCTTATATAGTAAATCTATAACAAAACATTGCTTCTAGAACATTTTGGCAACTACGAATTCGCTAACTAGTTGCTTCTGGCAGTTTATCGTTGATTCGATTTTGTTCTATCATCCGTGTTCGTCACAGTATATTGGTTTTTCTTATTTTCGCATGTTTATATTACAATATGTTTAGAATGTCGGTAGTTTTTCTCTCTCTCACCTAAGGTTTCTCCCATTCAATTGGAAATTACAGAAAAGCCTATGTATTACTAATGTTGCCCTTTAACTAAAGGAACAATAAACATTTTTCATCAAAATCGTTTCAGAAGTTAAAAAGATTAGGACCAAACTGTTTAATTGTTTATTATGGTCAATATCAGGGAAAATCTTAATTATAAAGAATTTATGGCTGTATCTATAATGTGAAAAAATACTTCAATTTTATATTTTTGACGGTGCTCAATGATTGGTTCAACACACTCATAAGTTAAATGCTTTTTCTTGGATCGTGCACCAGGTCTAGCCACATTTTCAAAGTCTAACACCTCGCAATCAATTTCAGAAGCTAAGGGTTTGGCGTCTTCAAGAACTTGAGTAAAATACTTATCTGAACATGAGTTTTCAAAGCAATCTTTTGTATTTTTAAGTAATTTAATGACGGAGACTAAGTTAGAATCTTTACTTTGCATTAATTTACTAATACTATGTTCGCACCGAATTGAAATCCTCTTGAAAACATAATTTGTAGATTGTGAAACCAAAGTCGTTCTGACCGGCATTGTGTGTTTTCGATGAGTTTCCATTGACAGTTCACACATTTATTTGTTTACATTTGTTATGTACCCTACAAGAACTGTGACGGTCATCTGATGGGTAATATGACAGTCATAGCTGAAAAAATTTTGTCAGCGCGCAGAACAAAGTTTCTATCATTTTCTTAAGAGCTTTGTGCAAAAACTGATGTAAACAAACGTATGTGTGTGAGTTTGCATCTCTCTTTAACAGATGGGTGATCGGAATTGATTCACTATATATCTATACTGCTCACTCTCATGTCTTTTTCTGAGCCATTGCTGACCATAAATCCGTCATAGCTGAAAATTGTCAGTAATGACTGAAATGCTATCAGAGTGAAAAATTCTTTTGCGCAGTAGACAATATAATTTTTATTTCTTTAATAAATTTCAAACTTTTAATCAAAATTAGTTATAATAATATACTTAAATATAAAAAGGAATGCAAGAAAAAATATAATAAAATATGAAAATACAAAAATTAATATTCACTTGATGCCATCTCCTCCTCTCAATAGCTCTGCGTACGTCTTTCTCCAATCAGCGAATAGTTCTGAATTTATAAATGCAAATGTAAATTAACAGTACTGACATATAATATGTGAGTGTATTGGCGAACCCATCAGCAGTTTCTTGTAGGGTACCAATTATGGAATGTAATCAAATTGTCAACTGACATTTAGGGCTCGCAAAATATGTCTTATAATAATATCGATTAAACTAGAGCAGGCGCCGATTATAATGAGTGGAATGTAAGTTTTCAAAGGGTTTTCAGCGAAAACTGTGTTTTCGTTTGACAGATTTTGTATGGATGAAAACACAAGTTTTCGCGTGAAAACCTCTTTTGTCTATGAAAACACGAATTTTGTGTCGGTGCGAACATAGTATTATAGTAATACCTTTTGCATTCTTCAAAATAATTGACCACCTTTATCTTAAAGTGAAAAAAAACAATTATTCTTTGCATAGTATTAAAAACAATTGTTGTTTCCAGTGAGGACTTTGCCATGTCGTTTACCACTAAATTTAAAGAATGACTACTGCAAAGAACCACCAATGCCCGTGGATTGGTTCTTTTAATCCTGGCTTTAACTCCACTTTCAATACCTTTCATATTAGATCCATTATCGTACCCTTTCCTTCTTATCCAAGTGCTGATAATTGTTCTACGATAATTTTTGTTAGGGCCAGACCTGTTGATTTCTCGATTGGTATAAATCCTAAAAAACTTTCATTTATTACAATTTCTGAATGTTCTTGAATGGTCTTGTGATTGAATAATATAAAAGGTACCTAATTATCATGGTCATCTGCTCAGTTTTACTAGCGTCTGGAGTACGATCTAAAATAATAGAATAATATTTCGACGTAATGATAGCTTCCATAATATAATGTTTTTTTATGCCGTCTGAAATTGTGTTAATAAACTCATTTTGAATTGTTTTACTTAAGTAGGTTGCTTGTTTCTCCTCTTTTTTTAAAACTCTGCGTACATGTTCCTGCATAACGGGATCAAATTCGGCTAACAACTCTACTAGTATTAAAAAATTACCATTGTTATGTTGATACAGACTATCATAAATACCTTGAAAAGAAAAGCTATTTTTAGCCAACATTTTCTCTGGGACACGGCGTACGACACGATTTGAGCCTACGTGAAAGTTCTACCCAAGATTTTAGTGCTTTTACATGGTCTCGTGATGTCTCAGGAGATTTAAGCATATCACCTACATGACTTCAATTTTTGTAGCCATCTTCAGATAGACCGGAAGTTATAGTTGTATTGAAGATTTTACAACAAAAGCAATACAATAAATTTTTTGCCACAGAATATGCAAGCCAATCTCTTAAAATTCTTCACCGTTATTAAGCTTTCTCTTATAGTATCTCGAAGTAAATCTCCGACCATTGGTATCTTGTGGAAATTGAAATTCATACAGTGGGTCTGGAGAACCTATTTACCAAATATATTATTTCTGTGTATGTTAATCTATTGGGCCACGTAGCTGGGTCGACATCTACAATAGATGTTAACTCTGTAGAAACACTTGGACTTGCAATAGCACCTTCACCTACAATAGAAGTTTCACCTGTCATAGCCTCCTCCCCTGTAATAACACTTTCACCTGTAATAGCGCTTGACCCAGAAGTAGAAGCACCAGGTTCACAGATTATATTGGAGTCGGACGTATGTTCTTCTCGAGGTTTAAGTGGAATTTCAGCTATAGCTCCGGTTTCTGGTATGGGTGATGATGGTCTGTTTAGATCACCTTTCTTCAAAATGGACTCTAATGCCCCTGCTTGCTTTTGTCGCTCTGCGTCTTTTTCAAGTCTTCGTTTTTTATATTGGTGTCTCGACAAGCGTGATCTACCGTCAGCCTTTCTGTACGGTAAAAAAGTTATATGAAATAAATTTACATACCTCTTAAAACATTTTTAACATATCTTGCGGTCAATATCAAATTAGGTGTGTTCAATATTACGTTTTTTCTTACGTATTACAATTTAATTTATAAAATAGATAGGTACTTACGTAGTAAATTCACATGCGCGCTTCAATATTTATATGATTAATTTTCCGCATAAAAGCACGTCACTTTTAAATTTAAGAATAGAACCAACTTGTAGGCTTAGCATATATATCACTTAAATGTATTAAACCTTTTAATTCTGTATCAGTTATTAACTGCTACATTGTTCTCGAATATGACGAAAATTTGTCTCTAGGGCAGAACATTTTTACTAGGTGTCTGTTAAATAAGTAATGAAAAATTAGTTTAATTGTTTGCTTATATATTATGTTTAAGGAATTTTTCTTAAATGTCTTGTTGTGTTGTGTGTGGGGAAATCCCCTGAAACATAAAATAGACTGAGAGTTGCCAGTTCAGAAATGTGAAATCGGCAGAAAATTCGGATGATTTTTTTGTTTCCTAGTTTCTAAGTTCTAGTCTAGTTAGTTCCTTATTTCCCCTTTAGGTATTTCCTCTTCTCAGTGTTCCACAAAATTTCAAAAGTATCGACACTTTACTCGATACCAGTATCGTATCAGATTTATAGGTACTGGGAAAAGGATCGATACTAATCTATCGACATTGATAGGTATCAAGTACTTTTCAATATATTTTTAAAACTTGCGATTGAGTAATATCCGTAATATAAAATATTATCCGGGAAATTTCGGAGCTTAGAGTTCAGAACTTATCACTACACCATCACAACACCTCCGTCTTGCGGGGATACGAAAGTCGGTGTCTACTCGTAACGAAAATTTGGCATAATCCTGCTAAACGGCAATTACTATCGCGATATAATAGATACGTAATAGAGGTGTCATATATTCGGGAAGCACTATGTACATGTGCTGATATACGTGCATCTTGCGCTGCGAACTCTTAAAATTTTGTCGACATTTGCGTTGACATACGCGATATTGCAGCAAAAACCATGTTCATGTCCACAACCTTTGACGAGCATTAAGCCTCTTCTTTTGCTTCTATCTTCGTAGTCTCTTCCTCCAACTCCAACTGAAACACATAATCGTCAACACCAATGTTTTCCGCTTCCATGGCCTCCCGCAAACGTAATTGTAATTCCGACTTTACTCTATTTGTCACCGAACCACGTTTTTCCTACTCCTTTTTCAGTTGTGGAATCTTCAAATCGTCAAACTCTGCCATTTTAAAACAATTCCCTCTTTGGGATTTCTCGATAAATCGTTTACTTTGTAACTCACTCTTGAGTTCGATAATTGGATTGTTAAATTCAAGTCCCAAATTAATGCTATACATTTATTTTTTTTTTCTTATTCCAATAAATTTATTCGATCTTACAACTTCTAGAACTGTCTTTGCTGCACAATACGGCAGCCCTTATATAGTAGATCTTTAACAAAACTTTGTCTCAAGAGCATTCTGGCAACTAGGAATTAACTGTCTAGTTGCTTCTGGCAATTTATCGTTGATTCGATTTTGTTATATCATTCATGTTCGTCACAATATATAGTCATAGATATACATATTGTAACGGATTTCTCGATAAATTGTCTACTTGTAACTCACTCTTGAGTTCGATCACTAGATTGTTAAATAAAAGTCCCAATTTAATGCTATACATTTATCTTTTTTCTAATTCCAACAACTTAGCACTTATTGCTCGTTATTTGAGCTTACAACTTCTTGCTTATGTCTCAATTCTTCTTATCACGACAACATTCTAACTAGAACTGTCTTTGCTGCACAGTCCGGCAGCCCTTATATAGTAAATCTGTAACAAAACATTGCTTCTAGAACATTCTGGCAACTACGAATTCGCTAACTAGTTGCTTCTGGCATTTTATCGTTGTTCGATTTTGTTCTATCATCCGGGTTCGTCACAAATTATTACCAAAGCCGACTGATTGGCCCTATCACACGTTCAATATTTAATGTTGTATTTGGATCGTGATTATAATTGATGATTGATGGATCACGAGTGAATGCTACACGTTTAATAAATATCTCGTCAGTATTTATACGAAATAAATCCAGTTGTTAAAACCAGTGTGTTAAAAATATTTTTGCTTAGTATTTGTTTAATTTTATCCGGGTTTTTGATGAAATGTCGAAAGAAAACTGAAGAAAAGTTTTTAAGGTTTTGAAGAAAAACATTCAAAGACAGCGCTCGATTAAAAAAAAAATGTTGCAACCATTGTAAAGAATTCCACGGATCTTAGAAAATACTAAAAAAATTTTATATGTGCAAATATAAATTTAAAAAAAATTTTGAGAACATTAGCATGTCTTATTATTATAAATAATAATTTGTTCCGTCGTATCGTGAATTTACATAAAAAATGTCGTTGATGTCGCGATCAATATTTAATGTTTAATGCGCGATCCACGATCCGCGATCCGCATTTCAAAATATTTTATGATATGGCGATCCTGGATCTCGTTTAAATATAATGAAGTCGAATTCAATTGCATCCCTACAAGCGGATATCTACTAGCAAACGTGTTCGCGACTTGTTATTGTTTACAGAGAGTGGGAAAAAAGTAACACATCGCCATTTGATGTTCAATAATTCTCTCGCTCTATCCAATCGTTATTATGTCATGTAGTTTCGTTTTAAGTTACCTTTTATATGCGTTTGTTATTTTTTGGGTAACAGAATGACATACATTGGTTATCAAATCTGTTTACAGTCTGCTGAAGGTAATATATTCTTTTGTTAGAGAATATGTTACCTATGTGTTATCCATAACAGAAGTATTTGTTCCCAAAATTTCGGTTAGTGATATCGTTTTGATTAGCAGTTTGTTACCTTTAACATATAAACTTGTTAGCGTATTTGTTATCTATTTGTTGGCTTTAACAAGCATAACTGTTGCCTCGATTTATTACATAATTTATTACCTGTCTGTTTCTTTTAACAAATTCGTATTTTAGCTTATCGGTTACCTTCTTGTTGACATAACCAATTCCAATTTTGTTAAATAAAATTCACTATTTTTTTTATATTATTTGTCTTTATTTTATTGAAAAACGTATTTACTTACTATCTTACTACTAACTAAATATTCAAATTAATGAATATCTTAAATGTGTACATATTGATATATACTATGTTACACATATGTATATAGGTTAAATATAAGTATTAACACTTAAATTGTATACCTAAAGAAGTACATTTAACAATATATTTATATATTCTACAATTATAAAGCCACATGCATACAAAATATCTGGTTCAATGAGTTTAGCCTCCCTCTACATGTACACACCACTCTATCCGGAAGAATTATTATAAAACACTGTTCTTATATGACGGAATAAATCAAAACTTATTACTTGTATAAAATATATCGCGATACTGAGTTTTTCTTAAAAATCAAACAACTTTAATTATAAATCAGTGGTCTGTGATCCTCCATAAATTGTGTATCTTATTAAACAATATTGTAACAGATTTCTCGATAAATGGTCTACCTGTAACTCACTCTTGAGTTCGATCACTGGATTGTTAAATAAAAGTCCCAATTTAATGGCCACACACTTATCTTTGTTTCTAATTCCAACAACTTAACACTTATTGCTCGTTATTCGAGCTTACAACTTCTTGCTTATAGCTTGATTGCTCTTATCACGACAACACTCTAACTAGAACTGTGTTTGCTGCACAATCCGGTAGCCCTTATATAGTAAAAATGTAACAAAACATTGCTTCTAGAACATTCTGGCAACTACGAATTCGGTAACTAGTTGCTTCTGGCAGTTTATCGTTCATTCGATTTTGTTCTATCATCTATATTCGTCACACGGCCCTCCACCTAAGTCTGATCGTCCCGATTAGACATATTTGCGATACCAAACACAAAGCTTTTATGTTCCCCATCTCGTCTTCTTGGCTGGTGCTGACATCGTTAGCCGTCCTTCTCTTCTTGGAGTTGATTCCGTCCGTTTTCCGGATACTCAGTTTCTGGTACATCCCTTGACTTAAAGCTGACTCGAGATTCCATTCTTCATCAGAACGTAACTCCATTGGAACACCGAATCTCGTTACCCACTTGTTAAATGAATCCGCCACTGGTTCAGTCTCTTAATTAGGAATTGTGTATACTTGTGGCCATTCATTGAAATGGTCCTTGACTACCAAAACATGACTATTTCCTAATTTATTGGTGGGGAATGGACCATCTTCATACACGCCTATTTTCTCAACTGGCGCACGCGAATTGTGCTGTTTCATCTGCCCATAACTCCTGGACCTTGATCCTTTAGCTACAATGTTCTCAGCATATTTTGCAATCCTTTCTATAGCTGATTGACAACCACTCCAATAAAACCTTTGCTTCAAATGCTCCAAGGATTTCATGTCCCTCAAGTGCCCTCCTCTTGGACATTTGTACTGCACGTTAAGAACATCAGGAATTCCAACCCTTGGAACAACCATAAGTACTCGGAAGGGTTGCCTATTTTCGCTTTTCCATACTCGATGCAAGCAGCCATACACTAACTTTAAACTGCTCCGTTCTGCCCAATATGATAGAATCTGTCGATGCTCCACAAATCGTTCTTTGTAACGTTTACAAATTATGAGTGAAAATGAGGCAAAATCTCTCCAACAAACGATGGTATACCAATACCAATCAAAATCCATGTATCGTCTTGAACCTCCAGCATAATTATGTTTAAATTGCATTTTTATCTATCTAAAACATAATTTCTTATATTAAATATTAGTTAACTAACTATATTTGTTCACTTTTTAAAGTTACTAATTAATAATTTACTCACCTGAATTGGTTTTATTCTAGGAATGCAATTTTTCCGCAATGCTGCAAATTTTCTGTAACACTAAAAGTTTTGGTTATAAAAGCAAAACACATACCACAATGCGTACCTTACTGATCGGTTTTGTGTCGCGTTTTTCTATGTATAAAGTTAAACAAATTATTCTTACAATATAAATAAAATTAGCTTTACAACATATTTATAAAAAGAAGAACTCACCTCTCTAAAAGCCAAATTTTTAGCAGAGATGAAGGGATGCTCAACTTTCTCAACTATTGAAAGTTCAAAAACCAGTTGTTTTAAAATATCACAAAATCACAAAAAAGGATTTGAATAGTTCCTCCATGTGTTAATCGGATATATATATAATAATTTTAATCTTAATAAATGTTGGGTGTTTTAGTTTAAATGTCCAACAATTTTTATTTTGACTGATCTGGCTACAATGCAAAATGTTATAAAAGACGCTAATTTTGAAGCGCTCTCACACTGGAATAAGCGTCCCTTTATCCCTGTTTTTAGTGAAATTACACTTTTTTTATTCTTCTTGAGTAGTAAATTGTATTGTAACGGATTTCTCGATAAATCGTCTACCTGTAACTCACTCTTGAGTTCGATCACTGGATTGTTAAATAAAAGTCCCAATTGGATACACACTTATCTTTATTTCTTATTCCAACAACTTAACACATATTGCTCGTTATTCGAGCTTACAACTTCTTGCTTATAGCTTGATTGCTCTTAACACGACAACACTCTAACTAGAACTGTGTATGCTATAGTAAATCTGTAACAAAACATTGCTTCTAGAACATTTTGGCAACTACGAATTCGCTAACTAGTTGCTTCTGGCAGTTTTTCGTTGAGTCGATTTAGTTCTATCATCCGTGTTCGCCACAGTATATTGGTTTTTCTTATTTTGGCATGTTTATATTACAATATGTTTAGAATGTCGGTAGTTTTTCTCTCTCTCACCTAAGGTTTCTCCCATTCAACTGGAAATTACAGAAAAGCCTATGTATTACTAATGTTGCCCTTAAACTAAAGGAACAATAAACATTTTTCATCAAAATCGTTTCAGAAGTTAAAAAGATTAGGACCAAACTGTTTGATTGTTTATTATGGTCAATATCAGGGAAAATCTTAATTATAAAGAATTTATTACTGTATCTATAATGTGAAAAAATACTTCAATTTTACAGGTCTAGCCACATTTTCAAAGTCTAACACCTCGCAATCAATTTCAGAAGCTAAAGCTTTGGCGTCTTCAAGAACTTGAGTAAAATACTTATCTGAACATGAGTTTTCAAAGCAATCTTTTGTATTTTTATGTAATTTAATGACGGAAACTAAGTTAGAATCTTTACTTTGCATTAATTTACTAATACTATGTTCGCACCGAATTGAAATCCTTTTGAAAACATAATTTGTGGATTGTGGAACCAAAGTGGTTCTGACCGGCATTGTGTGTTTTCGATGAGTTTTCATTGACAGTTCACACATTTATTTGTTTACATTTGTTATGTACCCTACAAGAACTGTGACGGTCATCTGATGGGTAATATGACAGTCATAGCTGAAAAAATTTTGTCAGCGCGCAGAACAAAGTTTCTATCATTTTCTTAAGAGCTTTGTGCAAAAACTGATGTAAACAAACGTATGTGTGTGAGTTTGCATCTCTCTTTAACAGATGGGTGATCGGAATTGATTCACTATATATCTATACTGCTCACTCTCATGTCTTTTTCTGAGCCATTGCTGACCATAAATCCGTCATAGCTGAAAATTGTCAGTAATGACTGAAATGCTATCAGAGTGAAAAATTCTTTTGCGCAGTAGACAATATAATTTTTATTTCTTTAATAAATTTCAAACTTTTAATCAAAATTAGTTATAATAATATACTTAAATATAAAAAGGAATGCAAGAAAAAATATAATAAAATATGAAAATACAAAAATTAATATTCACTTGATGCCATCTCCTCCTCTCAACAGCTCTGCGTACGTCTTTCTCCAATCAGTGAATAGTTCTGAATTTAAAAAGTACTGACATATCAAATGTGAGTGTATTGGCGAATCCATCAGCAGTTTCTTGTAGGGTACCAATTATGGAATGTAATCAAATTGTCAACTGACATTTAGGGCTCGCAAAATATGTCTTCTAATAATATCGATTAAACTAGAGCCGGCGCCGATTATAATGAGTGGAATGTAAGTTTTCAAAGGGTTTTCAGCGAAAACTGTGTTTTCGTTTGACAGATTTTGTATGGATGAAAACACAAGTTTTCGCCTGAAAACCTCTTTTGTCTATGAAAACACGAATTTTGTGTCGGTGCGAACATAGTATTAGAGTAATACCTTTTGCATTCTTCAAAATAATTGACCACCTTTATCTTAAAGTGAAAAAAAACAATTATTTTTTGCATAGTATTAAAAACAATTGTTGTTTCCAGTGAGGACTTTGCCATGTCGTTTACCACTAAATTTAAAGAATGACTACTGCAAAGAACCACCAATGCCCGTGGATTGGTTCTTTTAATCCTGGCTTTAACTCCACTTTCAATACCTTTCATATTAGATCCATTATCGTACCCTTTCCTTCTTATCCAAGTGCTGATAATTGTTCTACGATAATTTTTGTTAGGGCCAGACCTGTTGATTTCTCGATTGGTATAAATCCTAAAAAACTTTCATTTATTACAATTTCTGAATGTTCTTGAATGGTCTTGTGATTGAATAATATAAAAGGTACCTAATTATCATGGTCATCTGCTCAGTTTTACTAGCGTCTGGAGTACGATCTAAAATAATAGAATAATATTTCGACGTAATGATAGCTTCCATAATATAATGTTTTTTTATGCCGTCTGAAATTGTGTTAATAAACTCATTTTGAATTGTTTTACTTAAGTAGGTTGCTTGTTTCTCCTCTTTTTTTAAAACTCTGCGTACATGTTCCTGCATAACGGGATCAAATTCGGCTAACAACTCTACTAGTATTAAAAAATTACCATTGTTATGTTGATACAGACTATCATAAATACCTTGAAAAGCCAAGCTATTTTTAGCCAACATTTTCTCTGGGACACGGCGTACGACACGATTTGAGCCTACGTGAAAGTTCTACCCAAGATTTTACTGCTTTTACATGGTCTCGTAATGTCTCAGGAGATTTAAGCATATCACCTACATGACTTCAATTTTTGTAGCCATCTTCAGATAGACCGGAAGTTATAGTTGTATTGAAGATTTTACAACAAAAGCAATACAATAAATTTTTTGCCACAGAATATGCAAGCCAATCTCTTAAAATTTCTTCACCGTTATTAAGCTTTCTCTTATAGTATCTCGAAGTAAATCTTCGACCATGGATATCTTGTGGAAATTGAAATTCATACAGTGGGTCTGGAGAACCTATTTACCAAATATATTATTTCTGTGTATGTTAATCTATTGGGCCACGTAGCTGGGTCGACATCTACAATAGATGTTAACTCTGTAGAAACACTTGGACTTGCAATAGCACCTTCACCTACAATAGCAGTTTTACCTGTCATAGCCTCCTCCCCTGTAATAACACTTTCACCTGTAATAGCGCTTGACCCAGAAGTAGAAGCACCAGGTTCACAGATTATATTGGAGTCGGACGTATGTTCTTCTCGAGGTTTAAGTGGAATTTGAGCTATAGCTCCGGTTTCTGGTATGGGTGATGATGGTCTGTTTAGATCACCTTTCTTCAAAATGGACTCTAATGCCCCTGCTTGCTTTTGTCGCTCTGCGTCTTTTTCAAGTCTTCGTTTTTTATATTGGTGTCTCGACAAGCGTGATATACCGTCAGCCTTTCTGTACGGTAAAAAAATTATATGCAATAAATTTACATACCACTTAAAACATTTTTAACATATCTTGCGGTCAATATCAAATTAGGTGCGTGCAATATTACGTTTTTTTACGTATTACAATCTAATTTATAAAATAGATAGGTACTTACGTAGTAAATTCACATGCGCACTTCAATATTTTTATGGGCAGAACATTTTTACTAGGAGTCTGTTAAATAAGTAATGGAAAATTAGTTTAATTGTTTGCTTATATTTTATGTTTAAGGAATTTTTCTAAAATGTCTTGTTGTGTTGTGTGTGGGGAAATCCCCTGAAACATAAAATAGACTGAGAGTTGCCAGTTCAGAAATGTGAAATCGGCACAAAATTCGGATGATTTTTTTGTATCCTAGTTTCTAAGTTCTAGTCTAGTTAGTTCCTTATTTCCCCTTTAGGTATTTCCTCTTCTCAGTGTTCCACAAAATTTCAAAAGTATCGACACTTTACTCGATACCAGTATCGTATCAGATTTATAGGTACTGGGAAAAGGATCGATACTAATCTATCGACATTGATAGGTATCAAGTACTTTTCAATTTATTTTTAAAACTTGTGATTGAGTAATATCCGTAATATAAAATATTATCCGAGAAATTTCGGAGCTTAGAGTTCAGAACTTATCACTACACCATCACAACACCTCCGTCTTGCGGGGATACGAAAGTCGGTGTCTACTCGTAACGAAAATTTGGCATAATCCTGCTAAACGGCAATTACTATCGTGTTATAATAGATACGTAATAGAGGTGTCATATATTCGGGAAGCACTATGTACATGTGCTGATATACGTGCATCTTGCGCTGCGAACTCTTAAAATTTTGTCGACATTTGCGTTGACATCCGCGATATTGCAGCAAAAACCATGTTCATGTCCACAACCTTTGACGAGCATTAAGCCTCTTCTTTTGCTTCTATCTTCGTAGTCTCTTCCTCCAACTCCAACTGAAACACATAATCGTCAACACCAATGTTTTCCGCTTCCATGGCCTCCCGCAAACGTGATTGTAATTCCGACTTTACTCTATTTGTCACCGAACCACGTTTTTCCTACTCCTTTTTCAGTTGTGGAATCTTCAAATCGTCAAACTCTGCCATTTTAAAACAATTCCCTCTTTGGGATTTCTCGATAAATCGTTTACCTTGTAACTCACTCTTGAGTTCGATAATTGGATTGTTAAATTCAAGTCCCAAATTAATGCTATACATTTATTTATTTTTTCTTATTCCAATAAATTTATTCGATCCTACAACTTCTAGAACTGTGTTTGCTGCATAATCCGACAGCCCTTATATAGTAGATCTTTAACAAAACTTTGCCTCAAGAGCATTCTGGCAACTAGGAATTAAATGTCTAGTTGCTTCTGGCAATTTATCGTTGATTCGATTTTGTTATATCATTCATGTTCGTCACAATATATAGTCATAGATATACATATTGTGACGGATTTCTCGATAAATTTTCTACTTGTAACTCACTCTTGAGTTCGATCACTAGATTGTTAAATAAAAGTCCCAATTTAATGCTATACATTTATCTTTTTTTCTAATTCCAACAACTTAACACTTATTGCTCGTTATTTGAGCTTACAACTTCTTGCTTATGTCTCAATTCTTCTTATCACGACAACATTGTAACTAGAACTGTCTTTGCTGCACAGTCCGGCAGCCCTTATATAGTAAATCTGTAACAAAACATTGCTTCTAGAACATTCTGGCAACTACGAATTCGCTAACTAGTTGCTTCTGGCATTTTATCGTTGATTCGATTTTGTTCTATCATCCGGGTTCGTCACAAATTATTACCAAAGCCGACTGATTGGCCCTATCACACGTTCAATATTTAATGTTGTATTTGGATCGTGATTATAATTGATGATTGATGGATCACGAGTGAATGCTACACGTTTAATAAATATCTCGTCAGTATTTATTCGAAATAAATCCAGTTGTTAAAACCAGTGTGTTAAAAATATTTTTGCTTAGTATTTGTTTAATTTTATCCGGGTTTTTGATGAAATGTCGAAAGAAAACTGAAGAAAAGTTTTTAAGGTTTTGAAGAAAAACATTCAAAGACAGCGCTCGATTAAAAAAAAAATGTTGCAACCATTGTAAAGAATTCCACGGATCTTAGAAAATACTAAAAAAATTTTATATGTGTAAATATAAATTTAAAAAAAATTTTGAGAACATTAGCATGTCTTATTATTATAAATAATAATTTGTTCCGTCGTATCGTGAATTTACATAAAAAATATCGTTGATGTCGCGATCAATATTTAATGTTTAACGCGCGATCCACGATCCGCGATCCGCATTTCAAAATATTTTATGATATGGCGATCCTGGATCTCGTTTAAATATAATGAAGTCGTCTTCAATTGCATCCCTACAAGCGGATATCTACTAGCAAACGTGTTCGCGACTTGTTATTGTTTACAGAGAGTGGGAAAAAAGTAACACATCGCCATTTGATGTTCAATAATTCTCTCGCTCTATCCAATCGTTATTATGTCATGTAGTTTCCTTCTAAGTTACCTTTTATATGCGTTTGTTATTTTTTGGGTAACAGAATGACATACATTGGTTATCAAATCTGTTTACAGTCTGCTGAAGGTAATATATTCTTTTGTTAGAGAATATGTTACCTATGTGTTATCCATAACAGAAGTATTTGTTCCCAAAATTTCGGTTAGTGATATCGTTTTGATTAGCAGTTTGTTACCTTTAACATATAAACTTGTTAGCGTATTTGTTATCTATTTGTTGGCTTTAACAAGCATAACTGTTGCCTCGATTTATTACATAATTTATTACCTGTCTGTTTCTTTTAACAAATTCGTATTTTAGCTTATCGGTTACCTTCTTGTTGACATAACCAATTCCAATTTTGTTAAATAAAATTCACTATTTTTTTATATTATTTGTCTTTATTTTATTGAAAAACGTATTTACTTACTATCTTATTACTAACTAATAATTCAAATTAATGAATATCTTAAATGTGTACATATTGATATATACTATGTTACACATATGTATATAGGTTAAATATAAGTATTAACACTTAAATTGTATACTTAAAGAAGTACATTTAACAATATATTTATATATTCTACAATTATAAAGCTACATGCATACAAAATATCTGGTTCAATGAGTTTAGCCTCCCTCTACATGTACACACCACTCTATCCGGAAGAATTATTATAAAACACTGTTCTTATATGACGGAATAAATCAAAACTTATTACTTGTATAAAATATATCGCGATACTGAGTTTTTCTTAAAAATCAAACAACTTTAATTATAAATCAGTGGTGTGTGATCCTCCATAAATTGTGTATCTATTTAAACAATATTGTAACAGATTTCTCGATAAATGGTCTACCTGTAACTCACTCTTGAGTTCGATCACTGGATTGTTAAATAAAAGTCCCAATTTAATGGCCACACACTTATCTTTGTTTCTAATTCCAACAACTTAACACTTATTGCTCGTTATTCGAGCTTACAACTTCTTGCTTATAGCGTGATTGCTCTTATCACGACAACACTCTAACTAGAACTGTGTTTGCTGCACAATCTGGCAGCCCTTATATAGTAAATCTATAACAAAACATTGCTTCTAGAACATTTTGGCAACTACGAATTCGCTAACTAGTTGCTTCTGGCAGTTTATCGTTGATTCGATTTTGTTCTATCATCCGTGTTCGTCACAGTATATCGGTTTTTCTTATTTTCGCATGTTTATATTACAATATGTTTAGAATGTCGGTAGTTTTTCTCTCTCTCACCTAAGGTTTCTCCCATTCAATTGGAAATTACAGAAAAGCCTATGTATTACTAATGTTGCCCTTTAACTAAAGGAACAATAAACATTTTTCATCAAAATCGTTTCAGAAGTTAAAAAGATTAGGACCAAACTGTTTAATTGTTTATTATGGGCAATATCAGGGAAAATCTTAATTATAAAGAATTTATGGCTGTATCTATAATGTGAAAAAATACTTCAATTTTATATTTTTGACGGTGCTCAATGATTGGTTCAACACACTCATAAGTTAAATGCTTTTTCTTGGATCGTGCACCAGGTCTAGCCACATTTTCAAAGTCTAACACCTCGCAATCAATTTCAGAAGCTAAGGCTTTGGCGTCTTCAAGAACTTGAGTAAAATACTTATCTGAACATGAGTTTTCAAAGCAATCTTTTGTATTTTTAAGTAATTTAATGACGGAGACTAAGTTAGAATCTTTACTTTGCATTAATTTACTAATACTATGTTCGCACCGAATTGAAATCCTCTTGAAAACATAATTTGTAGATTGTGGAACCAAAGTCGTTCTGACCGGCATTGTGTGTTTTCGATGAGTTTCCATTGACAGTTCACACATTTATTTGTTTACATTTGTTATGTACCCTACAAGAACTGTGACGGTCATTTGATGGGTAATATGACAGTCATAGCTGAAAAAATTTTGTCAGCGCGCAGAACAAAGTTTCTATCATTTTCTTAAGAGCTTTGTGCAAAAACTGATGTAAACAAACGTATGTGTGTGAGTTTGCATCTCTCTTTAACAGATGGGTGATCGGAATTGATTCACTATATATCTATACTGCTCACTCTCATGTCTTTTTCTGAGCCATTGCTGACCATAAATCCGTCATAGCTGAAAATTGTCAGTAATGACTGAAATGCTATCAGAGTGAAAAATTCTTTTGCGCAGTAGACAATATAATTTTTATTTCTTTAATAAATTTCAAACTTTTAATCAAAATTAGTTATAATAATATACTTAAATATAAAAAGGAATGCAAGAAAAAATATAATAAAATATGAAAATACAAAAATTAATATTCACTTGATGCCATCTCCTCCTCTCAATAGCTCTGCCTACGTCTTTCTCCAATCAGCGAATAGTTCTGAATTTAAAAATGCAAATGTAAATTAACAGTACTGACATATCATATGTGAGTGTATTGGCGAACCCATCAGCAGTTTCTTGTAGGGTACCAATTATGGAATGTAATCAAATTGTCAACTGACATTTAGGGCTCGCAAAATATGTCTTTTAATAATATCGATTAAACTAGAGCAGGCGCCGATTATAATGAGTGGAATGTAAGTTTTCAAAGGGTTTTCAGCGAAAACTGTGTTTTCGTTTGACAGATTTTGTATGGATGAAAACACAAGTTTTCGCGTGAAAACCTCTTTTGTCTATGAAAACACGAATTTTGTGTCGGTGCGAACATAGTATTATAGTAATACCTTTTGCATTCTTCAAAATAATTGACCACCTTTATCTTAAAGTGAAAAAAAACAATTATTTTTTGCACAGTATTAAAAACAATTGTAGTTTCCAGTGAGGACTTTGCCATGTCGTTTACCACTAAATTTAAAGAATGACTACTGCAAAGAACCACCGATGCCCGTGGATTGGTTCTTTTAATCCTGGCTTTAACTCCACTTTCAATACCTTTCATATTAGATCCATTATCGTACCCTTTCCTTCTTATCCAAGTGCTGATAATTGTTCTACGATAATTTTTGTTAGGGCCAGACCTGTTGATTTCTCGATTGGTATAAATCCTAAAAAACTTTCATTTATTACAATTTCTGAATGTTCTTGAATGGTCTTGTGATTGAATAATATAAAAGGTACCTAATTATCATGGTCATCTGCTCAGTTTTACTAGCGTCTGAAGTACGATCTAAAATAATAGAATAATATTTCGACGTAATGATAGCTTCCATAATATAATGTTTTTTTATGCCGTCTGAAATTGTGTTAATAAACTCATTTTGAATTGTTTTACTTAAGTAGGTTGCTTGTTTCTCCTCTTTTTTTAAAACTCTGCGTACATGTTCCTGCATAACGGGATCAAATTCGGCTAACAACTCTACTAGTATTAAAAAATTACCATTGTTATGTTGATACAGACTATCATAAATACCTTGAAAAGCCAAGCTATTTTTAGCCAACATTTTGATGATTGAACCAATTCGTAACAATATTCTATTCCAGTGTTCTATTTCAGATTTAATTATCCTCTGGGACACGGCGTACGACACGATTTGAGCCTACGTGAAAGTTCTACCCAAGATTTTACTGCTTTTACATGGTCTCGTGATGTCTCAGGAGATTTAAGCATATCACCTACATGACTTCAATTTTTGTAGCCATCTTCAGATAGACCGGAAGTTATAGTTGTATTGAAGATTTTACAACAAAAGCAATACAATAAATTTTTTGCCACAGAATATGCAAGCCAATCTCTTAAAATTCTTCACCGTTATTAAGCTTTCTCTTATAGTATCTCGAAGTAAATCTCCGACCATTGGTATCTCGTGGAAATTGAAATTCATACAGTGGGTCTGGAGAACCTATTTACCAAATATATTATTTCTGTGTATGTTAATCTATTGGGCCACGTAGCTGGGTCGACATCTACAATAGATGTTAACTCTGTAGAAACACTTGGACTTGCAATAGCACCTTCACCTACAATAGAAGTTTCACCTGTCATAGCCTCCTCCCCTGTAATAACACTTTCACCTGTAATAGCGCTTGACCCAGAAGTAGAAGCACCAGGTTCACAGATTATATTGGAGTCGGACGTATGTTCTTCTCGAGATTTAAGTGGAATTTCAGCTATAGCTCCGGTTTCTGGTATGGGTGATGATGGTCTGTTTAGATCACCTTTCTTCAAAATGGACTCTAATGCCCCTGCTTGCTTTTGTCGCCCTGCGTCTTTTTCAAGTCTTCGTTTTTTATATTGGTGTCTCGACAAGCGTGATCTACCGTCAGCCTTTCTTTACGGTAAAAAAGTTATATGAAATAAATTTACATACCTCTTAAAACATTTTTAACATATCTTGCGGTCAATATCAAATTAGGTGTGTTCAATATTACGTTTTTTCTTACGTATTACAATTTAATTTATAAAATAGATAGGTACTTACGTAGTAAATTCACATGCGCGCTTCAATATTTATATGATTAATTTTCCGCATAAAAGCACGTCACTTTTAAATTTAAGAATAGAACCAACTTGTAGGCTTAGCATATATATCACTTAAATGTATTAAACCTTTTAATTCTGTATCAGTTATTAACGGCTACATTGTTCTCGAATATGACGAAAATTTGTCTCTAGGGCAGAACATTTTTACTAGGTGTCTGTTAAATAAGTAATGAAAAATTAGTTTAATTGTTTGCTTATATATTATGTTTAAGGAATTTTTCTAAAATGTCTTGTTGTGTTGTGTGTGGGGAAATCCCCTGAAACATAATATAGACTGAGAGTTGCCAGTTCAGAAATGTGAAATCGGCAGAAAATTAGGATGATTTTTTTGTATCCTAGTTTCTAAGTTCTAGTCTAGTTAGTTCCTTATTTCCCCTTTAGGTATTTCCTCTTCTCAGTGTTCCACAAAATTTCAAAAGTATCGACACTTTACTCGATACCAGTATCGTATCAGATTTATAGGTACTGGGAAAAGGATCGATACTAATCTATCGACATTGATAGGTATCAAGTACTTTTCAATATATTTTTAAAACTTGCGATTGAGTAATATCTGTAATATAAAATATTATCCGAGAAATTTCGGAGCTTAGAGTTCAGAACTTATCACTACACCATCACAACACCTCCGTCTTGCGGGGATACGAAAGTCGGTGTCTACTCGTAACGAAAATTTGGCATAATCCTGCTAAACGGCAATTACTATCGCGTTATAATAGATACGTAATAGAGGTGTCATATATTCGGGAAGCACTATGTACATGTGCTGATATACGTGCATCTTGCGCTGCGAACTCTTAAAATTTTGTCGACATTTGCGTTGACATCCGCGATATTGCAGCAAAAACCATGTTCATGTCCACAACCTTTGACGAGCATTAAGCCTCTTCTTTTGCTTCTATCTTCGTAGTCTCTTCCTCCAACTCCAACTGAAACACATAATCGTCAACACCAATGTTTTCCGCTTCCATGGCCTCCCGCAAACGTAATTGTAATTCCGACTTTACTCTATTTGTCACCGAACCACGTTTTTCCTACTCCTTTTTCAGTTGTGGAATCTTCAAATCGTCAAACTCTGCCATTTTAAAACAATTCCCTCTTTGGGATTTCTCGATAAATCGTTTACCTTGTAACTCACTCTTGAGTTCGATAATTGGATTGTTAAATTCAAGTCCCAAATTAATGCTATACATTTATTTTTTTTTTCTTATTCCAATAAATTTATTCGATCTTACAACTTCTAAAACTGTGTTTGCTGCATAATCCGACAGCCCTTATATAGTAGATCTTTAACAAAACTTTGCCTCAAGAGCATTCTGGCAACTAGGAATTAACTGTCTAGTTGCTTCTGGCAATTTATCGTTGATTCGATTTTGTTATATCATTCATGTTCGTCACAATATATAGTCATAGATATACATATTGTAACGGATTTCTCGATAAATTTTCTACTTGTAACTCACTCTTGAGTTCGATCACTAGATTGTTAAATAAAAGTCCCAATTTAATGCTATACATTTATCTTTTTTTCTAATACCAACAACTTAACACTTATTGCTCGTTATTTGAGCTTACAACTTCTTGCTTATGTCTCAATTCTTCTTATCACGACAACACTCTAACTAGAACTGTCTTTGCTGCACAATACGGCAGCCCTTATATAGTAGATCTTTAACAAAACTTTGCCTCAAGAGCATTCTGGCAACTAGGAATTAACTGTCTAGTTGCTTCTGGCAATTTATCGTTGATTCGATTTTGTTATATCATTCATGTTCGTCACAATATATAGTCATAGATATACATATTGTAACTGATTTCTCGATAAATTGTCTACTTGTAACTCACTCTTGAGTTCGATCACTAGATTGTTAAATAAAAGTCCCAATTTAATGCTATACATTTATCTTTTTTCTAATTCCAACAACTTAACACTTATTGCTCGTTATTTGAGCTTACAACTTCTTGCTTATGTCTCAATTCTTCTTATCACGACAACATTCTAACTAGAACTGTCTTTGCTGCACAGTCCGGCAGCCCTTATATAGTAAATCTGTAACAAAACATTGCTTCTAGAACATTCTGGCAACTACGAATTCGCTAACTAGTTGCTTCTGGCATTTTATCGTTGATTCGATTTTGTTCTATCATCCGGGTTCGTCACAAATTATTACCAAAGCCGACTGATTGGCCCTATCACACGTTCAATATTTAATGTTGTATTTGGATCGTGATTATAATTGATGATTGATGGATCACGAGTGAATGCTACACGTTTAATAAATATCTCGTCAGTATTTATTCGAAATAAATCCAGTTGTTAAAACCAGTGTGTTAAAAATATTTTTGCTTAGTATTTGTTTAATTTTATCCGGGTTTTTGATGAAATGTCGAAAGAAAACTGAAGAAAAGTTTTTAAGGTTTTGAAGAAAAACATTCAAAGACAGCGCTCGATTAAAAAAAAAATGTTGCAACCATTGTAAAGAATTCCACGGATCTTAGAAAATACTAAAAAAATTTTATATGTGCAAATATAAATTTAAAAAAAATTTTGAGAACATTAGCATGTCTTATTATTATAAATAATAATTTGTTCCGTCGTATCGTGAATTTACATAAAAAATGTCGTTGATGTCGCGATCAATATTTAATGTTTAACGCGCGATCCACGATCCGCGATCCGCATTTCAAAATATTTTATGATATGGCGATCCTGGATCTCGTTTAAATATAATGAAGTCGTCTTCAATTGCATCCCTACAAGCGGATATCTACTAGCAAACGTGTTCGCGACTTGTTATTGTTTACAGAGAGTGGGAAAAAAGTAACACATCGCCATTTGATGTTCAATAATTCTCTTGCTCTATCCAATCGTTATTATGTCATGTAGTTTCGTTTTAAGTTAACTTTTATATGCGTTTGTTATTTTTTGGGTAACAGAATGACATACATTGGTTATTAAATCTGTTTACAGTCTGCTGAAGGTAATATATTCTTTTGTTAGAGAATATGTTACCTATGTGTTATCCATAACAGAAGTATTTGTTCCCAAAATTTCGGTTAGTGATATCGTTTTGATTAGCAGTTTGTTACCTTTAACATATAAACTTGTTAGCGTATTTGTTATCTATTTGTTGGCTTTAACAAGCATAACTGTTGCCTCGATTTATTACATAATTTATTACCTGTCTGTTTCTTTTAACAAATTCGTATTTTAGCTTATCGATTACCTTCTTGTTGACATAACCAATTCCAATTTTGTTAAATAAAATTCACTATTTTTTTATATTATTTGTCTTTATTTTATTGAAAAACGTATTTACTTACTATCTTATTACTAACTAATAATTCAAATTAATGAATATCTTAAATGTGTACATATTGATATATACTATGTTACACATATGTATATAGGTTAAATATAAGTATTAACACTTAAATTGTATACTTAAAGAAGTACATTTAACAATATATTTATATATTCTACAATTATAAAGCTACATGCATACAAAATATCTGGTTCAATGAGTTTAGCCTCCCTCTACATGTACACACCACTCTATCCGGAAGAATTATTATAAAACACTGTTCTTATATGACGGAATAAATCAAAACTTATTACTTGTATAAAATATATCGCGATACTGAGTTTTTCTTAAAAATCAAACAACTTTAATTATAAATCAGTGGTCTGTGATCCTCCATAAATTGTGTATCTATTTAAACAATATTGTAACAGATTTCTCGATAAATGGTCTACCTGTAACTCACTCTTGAGTTCGATCACTGGATTGTTAAATAAAAGTCCCAATTTAATGGCCACACACTTATCTTTGTTTCTAATTCCAACAACTTAACACTTATTGCTCGTTATTCGAGCTTACAACTTCTTGCTTATAGCTTGATTGCTCTTATCACGACAACACTCTAACTAGAACTGTGTTTGCTGCACAATCCGGTAGCCCTTATATAGTAAAAATGTAACAAAACATTGCTTCTAGAACATTCTGGCAACTACGAATTCGGTAACTAGTTGCTTCTGGCAGTTTATCGTTCATTCGATTTTGTTCTATCATCTATATTCGTCACACGGCCCTCCACCTAAGTCTGATCGTCCCGATTAGACATATTTGCGATACCAAACACAAAGCTTTTATGTTCCCCATCTCGTCTTCTAGGCTGGTGCTGACATCGTTAGCCGTCCTTCTCTTCTTGGAGTTGATTCCGTCCGTTTTCCGGATACTCAGTTTCTGGTACATCCCTTGACTTAAAGCTGACTCGAGATTCCATTCTTCATCAGAACGTAACTCCATTGGAACACCGAATCTCGTTACCCACTTGTTAAATGAATCCGCCACTGGTTCAGTCTCTTAATTAGGAATTGTGTATACTTGTGGCCATTCATTGAAATGGTCCTTGACTACCAAAACATGACTATTTCCTAATTTATTGGTGGGGAATGGACCATCTTCATACACGCCTATTTTCTCAACTGGCGCACGCGAATTGTGCTGTTTCATCTGCCCATAACTCCTGGATTTTGATCCTTTAGCTACAATGTTCTCAGCATATTTCGCAATCCTTTCTATAGCTGATTGACAACCACTCCAATAAAACCTTTGCTTCAAATGCTCCAAGGATTTCATGTCCCTCAAGTGCCCTCCTCTTGGACATTTGTACTGCACGTTAAGAACATCAGGAATTCCAACCCTTGGAACAACCATAAGTACTCGGAAGGGTTGCCTATTTTCGCTTTTCCATACTCGATGCAAGCAGCCATACACTAACTTTAAACTGCTCCGTTCTGCCCAATATGATAGAATCTGTCGATGCTCCACAAATCGTTCTTTGTAACGTTTACAAATTATGAGTGAAAATGAGGCAAAATCTCTCCAACAAACGATGGTATACCAATACCAATCAAAATCCATGTATCGTCTTGAACCTCCAGCATAATTATGTTTAAATTGCATTTTTATCTATCTAAAACATAATTTCTTATATTAAATATTAGTTAACTAACTATATTTGTTCACTTTTTAAAGTTACTAATTAATAATTTACTCACCTGAATTGGTTTTATTCTAGGAATGCAATTTTTCCGCAATGCTGCAAATTTTCTGTAACACTAAAAGTTTTGGTTATAAAAGCAAAACACATACCACAATGCGTACCTTACTGATCGGTTTTGTGTCGCGTTTTTCTATGTATAAAGTTAAACAAATTATTCTTACAATATAAATAAAATTAGCTTTACAACATATTTATAAAAAGAAGAACTCACCTCTCTAAAAGCCAAATTTTTAGCAGAGATGAAGGGATGCTCAACTTTCTCAACTATTGAAAGTTCAAAAACCAGTTGTTTTAAAATATCACAAAATCACAAAAAAGGATTTGAATAGTTCCTCCATGTGTTAATCGGATATATATATAATAATTTTAATCTTAATAAATGTTGGGTGTTTTAGTTTAAATGTCCAACAATTTTTATTTTGACTGATCTGGCTACAATGCAAAATGTTATAAAAGACGCTAATTTTGAAGCGCTCTCACACTGGAATAAGCGTCCCTTTATCCCTGTTTTTAGTGAAATTACACTTTTTTTATTCTTCTTGAGTAGTAAATTGTATTGTAACGGATTTCTCGATAAATCGTCTACCTGTAACTCACTCTTGAGTTCGATCACTGGATTGTTAAATAAAAGTCCCAATTGGATACACACTTATCTTTATTTCTTATTCCAAAAACTTAACACATATTGCTCGTTATTCGAGCTTACAACTTCTTGCTTATAGCTTGATTGCTCTTAACACGACAACACTCTAACTAGAACTGTGTATGCTATAGTAAATCTGTAACAAAACATTGCTTCTAGAACATTTTGGCAACTACGAATTCGCTAACTAGTTGCTTCTGGCAGTTTTTCGTTGAGTCGATTTAGTTCTATCATCCGTGTTCGCCACAGTATATTGGTTTTTCTTATTTTGGCATGTTTATATTACAATATGTTTAGAATGTCGGTAGTTTTTCTCTCTCTCACATAAGGTTTCTCCCATTCAATTGGAAATTACAGAAAAGCCTATGTATTACTAAAGTTGCCCTTAAACTAAAGGAACAATAAACATTTTTCATCAAAATAGTTTCAGAAGTTAAAAAGATTAGGACCAAACTGTTTAATTGTTTATTATGGTCAATATCAGGGAAAATCTTAATTATAAAGAATTTATTACTGTATCTATAATGTGAAAAAATACTTCAATTTTACAGGTCTAGCCACATTTTCAAAGTCTAACACCTCGCAATCAATTTCAGAAGCTAAAGCTTTGGCGTCTTCAAGAACTTGAGTAAAATACTTATCTGAACATGAGTTTTCAAAGCAATCTTTTGTATTTTTATGTAATTTAATGACGGAAACTAAGTTAGAATCTTTACTTTGCATTAATTTACTAATACTATGTTCGCACCGAATTGAAATCCTTTTGAAAACATAATTTGTGGATTGTGGAACCAAAGTCGTTCTGACCGGCATTGTGTGTTTTCGATGAGTTTTCATTGACAGTTCACACATTTATTTGTTTACATTTGTTATGTACCCTACAAGAACTGTGACGGTCATCTGATGGGTAATATGACAGTCATAGCTGAAAAAATTTTGTCAGCGCGCAGAACAAAGTTTCTATCATTTTGTTAAGAGCTTTGTGCAAAAACTGATGTAAACAAACGTATGTGTGTGAGTTTGCATCTCTCTTTAACAGATGGGTGATCGGAATTGATTCACTATATATCTATACTGCTCACTCTCATGTCTCTTTCTGAGCCATTGCTGACCATAAATCCGTCATAGCTGAAAATTGTCAGTAATGACTGAAATGCTATCAGAGTGAAAAATTCTTTTGCGCAGTAGACAATATAATTTTTATTTCTTTAATAAATTTCAAACTTTTAATCAAAATTAGTTATAATAATATACTTAAATATAAAAAGGAATGCAAGAAAAAATATAATAAAATATGAAAATACAAAAATTAATATTCACTTGATGCCATCTCCTCCTCTCAATAGCTCTGCGTACGTCTTTCTCCAATCAGCGAATAGTTCTGAATTTAAAAATGCAAATGTAAATTAACAGTACTGACATATCATATGTGAGTGTATTGGCGAACCCATCAGCAGTTTCATGTAGGGTACCAATTATGGAATGTAATCAAATTGTCAACTGACATTTAGGGCTTGCAAAATATGTCTTTTAATAATATCGATTAAACTAGAGCAGGCGCCGATTATAATGAGTGGAATGTAAGTTTTCAAAGGGTTTTCAGCGAAAACTGTGTTTTCGTTTGACAGATTTTGTATGGATGAAAACACAAGTTTTCGCGTGAAAACCTCTTTTGTCTATGAAAACACGAATTTTGTGTCGGTGCGAACATAGTATTATAGTAATACCTTTTGCATTCTTCAAAAGAATTTACCACCTTTATCTTAAAGTGAAAATAACAATTATTTTTTGCACAGTATTAAAAACAATTGTAGTTTCCAGTGAGGACTTCATATTAGATCCATTGAGGACTTCATATTAGATCCATTATCGTACCCTTGCCCTCTTATCCAAGTGCTGGTCATTGTTCTACGATAATTTTTGTTAGGGCCAGACCTGTTGATTTCTCGATTGGTATAAATCCTAAAAAACTTTCATTTATTACAATTTCTGAATGTTCTTGAATGGTCTTGTGATTGAATAATATAAAAGGTACCTAATTATCACGGTCATCTGCTCAGTTTTACTAGCGTCTGGAGTACGATGTAAAATAATAGAATAATATTTCGACGTAATGATAGCTTCCATAATATAATGTTTTTTTATGCCGTCTGAAATTATATTAATAAACTCATTTTGAATTGTTTAACTTAAGTAGGTTGCTTGTTTCTCCTCTTTTTTCAAAACTCTGCGTATATGTTCCTGCATAACGGGATCAAATTCGGCTAACAACTACTAGTATTAAAAAATTACCATTGTTATGTTGATACAGACTATCATAAATACCTTGAAAAGCCAAGCTATTTTTGCCAACATTTTGATGATTGAGGCAATTCGTAACAATATTCTATTCCAGTGTTCTATTTCTGATTTAATTATCCTCTGGGACAAGGCGTACGACACGTTTTGAGCCCACGTGAAAGTTCTACCCAAGATTTTACTGCTTTTACATGGTCTCGTGATGTCTCAGGAGATTTAAGCATATCACCTACATGACTTCAATTTTTGTAGCCATCTTCAGATAGACCGGAAGTTATAGTTGTATTGAAGATTTTACAACAAAAGCAATACAATATAAAATACAATTTTTTGCCACAGAATATGCAAGTCAATCTCATAAAGTTTCTTCACCGTTATTAAGGTTTCTCTTATAGTATCTCGAAGTAAATCTTCGACCATGGATATCTTGTGGAAATTGAAATTCATACAGTGGGTCTGGAGAACCTATTTACCAAATATATTATTTCTGTGTATGTTAATCT
Organism: Bactrocera oleae; assembly: GCF_042242935.1. Classification (NCBI taxonomy): domain Eukaryota; kingdom Metazoa; phylum Arthropoda; class Insecta; order Diptera; family Tephritidae; genus Bactrocera; species Bactrocera oleae. The sequence continues at coordinate 54,217,135 of NC_091537.1, read as the reverse complement.
ATTGGGCCACGTAGCTGGGTCGACATCTACAATAGATGTTAACTCTGTAGAAACACTTGGACTTGCAATAGCACCTTCACCTACAATAGCAGTTTTACCTGTCATAGCCTCCTCCCCTGTAATAACACTTTTCACCGCTTGACCCAGAAGTAGAAGCACCAGGTTCACAGATTATATTGGAGTCGGACTTATGTTCTTCTCGAGGTTTAAGTGGAATTTGAGCTATAGCTCCGGTTTCTGGTATGGGTGATGATGGTCTGTTTAGATCACCTTTCTTCAAACTGGACTCTAATGCCCCTGCTTGCTTTTGTCGCTCTGCGTCTTTTTCAAGTCTTCGTTTTTTATATTGGTGTCTCGACAAGCGTGATCTACCGTCAGCCTTTCTGTACGGTAAAAAAATTATATGAAATAAATTTACATACCACTTAAAACATTTTTAACATATCTTGCGGTCAATATCAAATTAGGTGGGTGCAATATTACGTTTTTTTGCGTATTACAATCTAATTTATAAAATAGATAGGTACTTACGTAGTAAATTCACATGCGCACTTCAATATTTTTATGGTTAATTTTCCGCATAAAAGCACGTCACTTTTAAATTTAAGAATAGAACCAACTTGTAGGCTTAGCATATATAATTTTAATTCTGTATCACTTATTTACGGCTACATTGTTCTCGAATATGACGAAAATTTGTCTCTAGGGCAGAACATTTTTACTAGGAGTCTGTTAAATAAGTAATGGAAAATTAGTTTAATTTTTTGCTTATATATTATGTTTAAGGAATTTCTCTAAAATGTCTTGCTGTGCGAATCTAGCTTAAGGTTATTCCTCCGAAAGTTTGAAGGAAATCCAACGCAAACATAAAATGGACTAAAAGTTGCCAGTTCAGAAATGTGAAATCGGCAGAAAATTCTGATGATTTTTTTGTATCCTAGTTTCTAAGTTCTAGTCTAGTTGGTTCCTTATTTCCTATTTAGGTATTTCTTCTTCTTAGTGTTCCACAAAATTTCAAAAGTATCTTTACTCGATACCAGTATCGTATCAGATTTATAGGTACCGGGAAAAGGATCGAAACTAAACTATCGACTTTGATAAGTATCAAGTATTTTTTAATATATTTTTAAAACTTGCGATTGAGTAATATCCGTAATATAAAATATTATCCGAGAAATTTCGGAGCTTAGAGTTCAGAACTTATCACTAATGCGACACTTCTTAATAATGGTATTAAACTCACTAGATTTAAATTTCGACGTATTAAATTGTCGTTACAAAAATAAATTAGCGCAACAGTAAAAAAGTAAATCAGGATTAAATCCTAGTAAATCATTTTTTAGTTAATTGATAAAAATAAATCTACTTAATAGAAAAATAGGTATCAATCACCGAAAACTGGCAACACATGCCCTAAACATAAGTTATTGTCTATATAGAAGGGTAATGCCCTATGACCCAAATTTAATGATGAGACTTAAATTTTGTTATGAGTATCGATACCTCAAAAATATCGAACATAAGGTTGAAAGATAGGAATAAGTAAATTTTGCCGTCCCTCAATTTTTGCCGCTCTAGGCAAATTATCGGCGTGCCCCTACTTAGATCGGGCCCTGTGTGTATGTGAAATCTGTTACCTCCGTCTTGCAGGGATACGAAAGTCGGTGTCTACTCGTAACGAAAATTTTGGCATAATCTTGCTGAACGGCAATTACTATCGCATTATAATAGATACGTAATAGAGGTGTCATTTATTCGGGAAGCACTATGTACAGTATTTGGCAGTATTACTCAAATATGTGCACGAATTCGATAGACACTTATTCACAAGAAAAGTATATATATTATTAAAAATGTCATAAACTATTTAGAGAGCAATTTTTTGTAGATAAATTTCGGAAAATACAACAAAAAAAAATAAAAATATTTTCATTAAAAAACTTTAAAACAATTTTTTTTGACAATTATTTTTACTATAATTGTATAAATGAGCTAATCCCATACCTATAGACATCACTCTACTCTGAAAAACTGGCACATCCTAGTATAACCCACCACAATACGCCACACTCATACATCCCCACACAGGACAACAAACAACAGCACACCACAACATCGAAACTGTACACCACCTCAGCAAATAAAAAGGATGGTCTCCGCAGGAGATACGCCTCATTCAATACGAGCGCGATTTAGCGCGCTACCTTCATTCGTTATATACATGCGAAGAAACATCGATTTTTTCCATGTCTACTCAATCGGCAGCTCCACAAGTGATTTCGGTATACATACTTGGATCCTCGCCACCCTATTTGTCACCTTTAGTTGCACTCCACAAATTGGCACAAAAAACCAAGCCAAAACTTCTCTTGACAACCCCAGACCCCAAATATAGTACTAAATATTTCAAAAGAAATTTGTTGTACAGTAAGTACTTTAAATTCGAAAAGGGCAGTACAGCAAAAACACAAGGATCCAATGGAATGCGACATCTGACCAGTTTTCGTATCTTACTGAGCCAATATCCGCATTATCCGCAATAACACTTTCGACCATTATGATACAAGCGAAAATCTTAATTCTTCTTCACTTAGAAAAATGGTCACAATTCTCAAACAATCTAAGCGATATCCCAGAAAGTTGAAAAATCGACACTTCTCTTACTATAGTGCCTTATAGTTGCCTAAAATTTCATAACTATGGTACAATTCAAAATTAAAGCTTAGAGATCACCATACTTCCAATGTGATACAGTGATGCACCCAGACTTACAAAAAGCAAAGGCACTTATCGCATTTATCTAAGCGCTCATCAAATGGGTAGTTTATGGGAAACACTTGTAAAAGTTGCAAATCTCAATTCAAAAAAGTGAGAGAAATCACAAATCTTTCTCTCTCAAGATCCTCTTCAAAGGTTTCAAAGGAGTACCCATTCTGGCCATATCTGAGCCAGGCGTGGAGTCTCTAACCTTAATAAGCCGATGGTAAAGAAATTGTAAATAAGCAATTAAAATAATAAAAAAAAACAATAGAAAAAATCCGCAAATACAATAAGTAGAAAAAACAACTACAAACTCCATAAACCCACAAAATTAAGTTTTTTTCAAGTAGGAACTCTCACAACAAGGTACATAACATCAACTTAAAACAATGATTGGTTCTTAGACATACAAATAAACATGGATATCCTACGACTCCCTCACTACATATACCGCGCCTTCGGTTACTCCCACCATCAGTATGCCGAAACACATGCGATATCATATATTTACTAGGCAAAATATTCGCCTAGGAGGCCGAGGATGTATAAATGAGCTAAGCCTCATCACTCTACTCGGACAAACTAGCAAACTGGCAATTAAATGCATTTGTTAATTTAATTACTAATAATATATATCGTAACATAGTGCACGAATAAACAAAAACTTAAACAATTGGTTTCTCAGTAGATAGTGATTGATAATCGAAAGCCATTCTTAATGTATATTTATACTTGTTTCTGTTCACCTAACTGTTGTTTTTTGGATATGACTTTGCATACATCAATGTGATCAATCACTGTGACAACATACCAAAGCATCGTATCTGTCGTAAAAATTTGGCAACATTTGAAAATGTCACGCGTACGAGCAATTCAAATAGACAAGCGATTGCACATAGTCCCACAAAAAATAGTGCAGGGGTGTTACTCTGTAAGACGTTGCAAAGGGTAATCGGTCCTCAGTAACACATTCGCCTTGTAAACAGTGTTTTTCGGTTTTTGCGTTGGCACATTTTCATTATACTTAGCATTACTGGCCGAAACAAAGGAAAATGAAAACGAAATCAAAAATAAATAAATGTATACCTTTTGCTAATAAAAACCTTACCAAAATGAATTTGGTAAAGACTTCCAAAATGTTAGCCGTGCAAAGTATTTGCATTGATTAAGTTCATTATCAGCTGAGTATCTGCAGAAGAATAACAGGGTTGCAATATTAGTGCACTAATATGCTTGCTCTAACTTCCCTGAGTTGAATTCCGGATGTATGTCTAGTGATGCAAGCGATAACTTGGGTAAAAATTGATATATCTTGCTGAAACGACACACATTTAGGGTTTTTATTTAAAATCCAATGTAAATATTAAAATACACAACACAAGTATTGTTCACAGTTTATTTTATAATAACTCCGATAAAATTTACACGTCCGTTCGCCTCGATGGTTACAATACTTCTCGCTTATATGCTAAAAACTATAAGTATATTGACCGTTACTATGTGGCTAAATTACCACTCAATCCCCCCTCACCATAAGACACTGTCACACCACACCAATTCACATCCACATCACCACACCTACTTATCATACATTCCACATCACTACACCATGCACCAACACGCACGTAAATACAACATCACCACGATCACACCACCGTGAAGACCATGAGCTTAGAGCTGGCCGAGCAGAAAACGGAAGTTTTGCTCATAAGCACAAGGAAGGTGGAAGAAAGGCTGTCCCTCACCATAGGGGAGTGCGAGATTACTTCACAGCCGCTGATGAAGTATCTGGGAGTAATATTATACTTGTCTCCAAATTAAAATTTAAAGAAAACCTGGCGCATACTTCCGGTATAGCGAATAAAATCTATAATGCTCTATCAAGAATGATGGTCAATAGAGGCTGCGTGAGCTCCAGCCGGCGGTTTTTAATAGCAAAAGCAATGAGTTCGGTGATATTATATGCAGCACCAATATGGATACAAGCGCTAGACATAAAATCATATGCTAGACAAATAAACGCAGTGCATAGGCTTTCACCAATCCGAATAATAAGTGCTTTCCGAACGATATCAAGTGATGCTGCTGAGGTATTAGCCAGCATGCCGCCTATTGACATCCAGGGGACGAATTCGCGCGACTGTGCCAGCTCTCAGTGCCGTCTTCAGGAGTAAAAAAAGAGGAGAGAACCAAGAGCATAACAATGTGGCAGCAACGGTGGCAAACCTCATCTAAAGGACGATGGACCCACAGACTAATTCCGGACATTCATTCGTGGATAGACAGACGACACGGGGACCTAAATTTCCACCTAACCCAAATACTGAGTGGGCATGGATGATTTAGAAAGTATCTATTCCAATTTCATCATGATGTTAGTCCGTTTTGTCCGACGTGAACAGAGTGCATAGAAGACTCTGAACACGTATTTTTTCAGTGCCCCCGTTTTTTTAATTATAAGGGGGAAAGTTAAAATCTACGCTCGGTAGTCTAACGGTGGAAACCTTGACAGCACATATGTGTCAGTCCTCTGATATATGAAAAGCTGTCAGCGAAGCGTCAGCTTTAATTATGACAAAACTGAGATACTTACAACAGATTAGGAGTCAGTCAGTCCGTACGGTAGAGGAGACTTAAACCATGAAGTAATACTTAATCCGGTGGTTCCGTGGGAGAGATGAGATGGGAGTAAGTTAGATTTAGCGGATTAAAGTTCCCCGTGAAGACATCAATATATAATATAAGGGACGAAAAGAAGGATATCGCTCGCTTTTTAGCATTTCGATTCGGTTACGACCATATCTCTTTATTTCGAGCATCCGCCTCTTCACTTCGCTTTACTTGTACGAACGGTGAGTGAAATTTAAATTAATATTTAATTAATTTTCGATCACATACACATACAAATATAACATAAAAGTGGGAAAGTGTCAAAACATATTAAATGTGCCAAAAAAACAAACACATAAAATCAAAAAATACTTTAACACGAAAACAAACGGGCGCGAAACCAAAAAAAACACAAATCTAAACGCGGCGCGAAACCAAAAAATTTTAATCAAAAACGGGCGCGAGACTAAAAACAAAATATATATAGCAGCCAAAACATAGGAAGAGAGCTGAACAATTTTGTGAGAACAAAACAACTTTGCACAAACTGCTTGTCACGTTCGCATACTCTAAAAGAGTATGAAAACAAGGTCAATTGCGTTTAATGTCATAAACGATATCATTCTATTGTTCATAAAAATAATTTTTCCAGTTCTCCCCCAAACAGAGCAAATATGAAAAGAGCCACAGGTTTAGTTGCAACAGCGAATCCCGAAGTGCCAACTCCTCAAATTTGCCAAAAATCACAATGGTGCTCAAAGCCATTAAAAACTCAAACGCTACAAAGCGAAAACCAAAGTAGGGTACTACTACCCACAACAGTCGTCTCTATCGAACACCCAGGAGAACTGTTTAAACTTAAGGCCTTAATAGACCAAGGATCACAACGATCTTTCATAGCGTCTATTGCTCAAAATAGGCTACAACTTCCAACAAAACTAGCCAATTATGAAATCACGGGAATGGGCGGAAGAGTAGTCCAAAATTCAAACAAAACCTGCTCCATTACCCTAACTTCCGCCAAAGCTTGAATGTGCTTCAAGCAGAAGCTATTGTCTTACCGCAACTAACAAATATGCTATCATATCAATTGCAAGGAAAAAGTTTCACACCACATATTAGCAGATCCCAACTGCAACACCCCCGCTCAAATAGGCATACTATTAGGCGGCGATCTCATACCACAGATAATACTCGAAGGTATTTTTCAATTTTCAAACACACTTCTGGCACAAAATACAATTTTTGATTGGATCCTGAGTGGGCTAGTTACGCAACCAGTTACCAAAATGACAATTAAAGTTGGAGAAATCTCAAACGAATATCTCAATTCACAATTGAGAAAAGTTTATGAGTTAGAAGAACTCCCCCATTTCAATTAAAAGCCCAGCTAATCAGTATTGGAAAAACTTTGACAAAGCCACAAATATTATACTAGTTCAGATAATGGTCGGTACGTCACAATGCTACTAATTTTACTTGCCGCATCATGCAGTAGTAAAGCCAGACAAAAAACAGCAAGTAAGAGTTGTCTTTAATGCATCAAGATCCACCAGCTCGGGGAATTTCCTAAATGATGTCCTATTTACGGGACCCACGCTCCAACCAGATTTAATGCTACTTATTTTAAATTGGCGTTTATTTAAATACGTATTTAACGGAGACGTCGAAAAAATGTATAGACAAATAGTAGTACATAAAGATGATCAAGATTTTCAGCGAATTATTTTCCGCAAATCTCCCAATAGTCCACTCCGCGACTATAAATTGAAAACAGTTACCTTTGGCGCCAACTGTGCTCCCTATTTCGCCATTCGAACATTGCACGAATTGGGAGAAAATACCACGTCAGAATTTCCTCTGGCAACCCAGGTGTTAAAAACACCAACGTATGTAGACGATATCCTGTCTGGAAGTCACAGTCTTGGACAATGGAATGCGATATCTGACCAGTTTTCATACACTACAGAGTCAATATCAGCATTATCCGCCATAACAAAACGCCAAATTTTATCCTCTGTGGCAAAACTTTTCAGAAATCGACCGGAAATTGTACTAGCCTGGCTTGAAAAACCACCATATGCATGGAAGACGTATATTTTCAATCGAACGTCTTGAATACTTGACCTAGTAGGATCAGCCACTGTGCGACTCGTAACTTTTGCTGACAATCCTGCTGATCTAGGTACAAGAGGGTGTAAACCCCTGAACCTTGCCACCACCACCCTATGTTGGAATGGCCCCCGATGGTTGATAGACACAACCACTTTCACACAACATTGCAGGATAATGACATCCTCGAGCGATTTTCCACGTACCCCCGAGCACTTAGGGTAATCGCTTATATGCTCAAGTTCATAGAGCGACTCAAAATTAAACTTAAGAGAGTAACCTCGTTAGATTTCCAATGCGATATGCATATACTCAAGCGCGCCACTTCAGCCGCGATATATCACTATTGAGAGAATCAGAACCTACTGACAGGAGAAGTCCCCTCTTAGCTCTAAACCCATTCCTCGACACGAAAGGTCTTCTTCTTTGCTCTGCCTTTCTCCATCACAGAGGTCGATTTTGCTGGGCCTTTTCAAATTAAGGCGTCCATGTTAAGGTCTCCCACTCTGATAAAAGGCTATGTGGCTGTTTTTGTCTGTTTTACGACAAAAGCAGTGCACCTTGAGCTTTGTACTAATCTGACGAAGGAGGCTTTCCTAGCAGCATTTGCCCGCTTCGTCGGTCGACGCGGCTTTCCATTGAAGATATTAAGCGATAATGGTAAAACATTTATCGGCGCTCAAAGAGCCACCGAAAAACAATTTGTGGACTTTCTCTAACAAGTCTCAACTGAGATTGTACAAAAGTACGCGCCCAAAGGCATTAATTGGCAATTCATCCCCCCAAGCGCTCCTTATATGGGTGGTTTATGGGAATCAGCTATAAAAAGCTTCACATCCCACTTCAAAAAAGTAGCTGGAAATTACAAATTCAATTACGAAGACTTCACGACATTATTAATTCGAATTGAAGCCGTTCTCAATTCACGGCCTCTTACAATCCTCTCGCAAGATCCCTCCGATTTCACAGCCTTAACTCCAGGGCACTTTCTCAAAGGAACACCCATTCTGGCCATACCTGAGCCAGACGTGGAGTCGCTATCCTTATTAAATCGCTTTGAAAGAATTAAAATTCGCCATCACGATTTGAGCCGCCGATGGAAAGAAGAATACATAAAGGATCTCCATAAACGATACCGTTGGAAAACTCCTGAACAAGCACCAAAACTTGGAGATTGTGTCATCCTCCATGATGATTGTCTACCTCCTACCGAATGGCGGCTTGGGCGCATAGAAAAGCTACATTACGGCTCCGACGGTCACATACGAGTGGTTGATCTTCGTACGCAAAGCGGAATGCTAACCAGACCGCTCGTGAAGCTATGCTTTCTCCCAACCGCCGATAATAGCGACACAGCAAATCGCAAACAATCAGCCGATACTACCGCAATAACAAATAAGTAATAAAAAAAGGTCGATCAATACGATGACCTATTAAACCACTCTTTCATACAGATTAACATGGATGTGGATACGCCAACTACTCCAACACCAACTGTGAACGCGTTCCACCTGTCCATTGCTTTGTGGGACACCGGTTGCAATCAACAGGTAATGTATTCCCTCTTTAGTGCAGTACTCGTTGAAAACGTTTGATGTGAAAGCCGCCCCTTATCCGTTACGATTCTTTTCGGAATGCCGAAAACTGTCGATTGTTTCTCTAATTTATCAATTACTTCTCCCACCCCGGTTGATTTCGTTTGGTACAACCAAACGAACTTTCAAAAGGCGTCTATAATAACTAAAATATGGTTATACCTTTTACATGTTTCAGTTAAAGGACCCACATAGTCGATATCGTAAGTCCCTAGTGGTTCACAGGTTTTGTCGATCGGCGTCAGCAAGCCTTCTTTCTTACCCCTCTTCGAATCTACAATTATGCACTCCACACATGAACTTACTACCTTTTGCACCTTTTTGTTCAAGTTTGGTATGTAATAATTTCTTTTCAACAGTTCCTGTGTCTTTTGCTATGTGCTAGCTTAATAATTTCGTCTTCCATACTGGACGGTACTCCTAACAATTCCTTAACGGGGTCACTGTAAAGTAACTCATTCCTCAAAAAAAACTTCTCGTATGGTCTTACTTCCATAACTTTCCTTACCGCACTTATTTAGTTATCCTGCATTTGCGCATCCCTTATCCTATACTTTAACGAGTTTTCTACTAACAAACGGTATGCGCGACTAAGAGCATCTACGTGCCTCATGCGAGTTCCTGATCTATGTTCAACTACCTAATTGTATTCTTGCAGGTACATTGCCCACCTCATAATTTTGTCAGGTACGTCTTGTTTCTTGACCATCATAGTGAAAGCGTTACAATCGCTTACTATTTTGAACCTAATATCTTTTAAGTATATCCGCCATTTTTTAAGGGCTTTCATAGCTGCCAGAACCTCAAGTTCACACGCACTGTACTTTTTTCTTCTGTCCTCGAAGTTTTACGACTCATATATTCAATAGGATGCAATAGATTGTCTTCTGGGTCCCTTTGCAATAAAACTGCGCCATACCCGAATTTTGACGCATCCGAATGTACTTCTGTTTCTGCATTTGGATCAAAAAGTTTCAAAGTGGGCGCGTTTACCAACGCCCGCTTTAGTTCTTGAATGGCTAAGAGTTGTTCCTCCCCCGGCCTAAATTTTTCTTCCTGACGAAGCATATCTGTTAGCGATTTAGCGATAACTGCATAGTTTTGTACCGTCTGAAATATGAAGTCAAGCCTAAGAACCGCTATAATTCCTTCTTGCTGTTTGGTACTGGAAACTCACTGACTGCCCTAGCATTTTCTTTTGAAGGAAGAATTCTACCGTTTTCCACGATGAACGCAAAGAAATTAAATCTTTTCTTTAAAATTTGACTTCCTCCACTCCTCCTGCTACTTTTGAGAGACTTATGGAACAGGTATTAAAAGGATTACACTGGAAGACCTGTTTGGTATACCTCGACGATATCATCGTGTTGGGTAAAAGCTTCGATGAACACCTTAAGAACTTGGAAGAGGTTTTCCAACGGATAGCTAGTGCTGGTCTGAAGCTGAGTCCAAAGAAGTGTTCCCTTTTCAAAAAGGAAGTAAGCTACTTAGGACACAAAGTGGCAACGGAGGGCATTTGCACAGCTATGAAGAGATCGAGGCAGTAAGAAATTGGCCCACTCCTAAAAATTTACATGAATTGCGGAGTTTCCTTGGACTATGTACTTATTATAGACGATTCGTTCCAAATTTTGCAGGCGTAGCTAGTAGCCTCCATGAACTCACGAGAAAGAACAGAGTTTTTGAATGGAATCAAGAACAGGAAGTGGCTTTCCAAACTCTGAAGAAGCGATTAAGTACTGCGCCAATGTTAGCATACCCGGTCCCAGGATCAACGTTTATTTTGGATACGGATGCTAGTGGATTTACAGTAGGAGTCGTTCTATCACAAGTCATTGATGGGCATGAGAAAGTGGTTGCATATTACAGCCAGACAATAAGTAAGCCAGAGAGAAATTATTGTGTTACTGGTAGGAAATTACTGGCGTTGGTGAAGTGCATCAAAAATTTTCATAAGTACGTTTATGGCCAGCGATTTCGGGTGAGGACAGATCATGCAGCATTAAAATGGCTTCTACAATTCAGGAACCCAGAAGGACAGTTGGCACGGTGGAAAGTTACGACTTCTCTATAGAACATCGAACAGGTGGTAGTCATGGCAATGCTGATGCCATGTCCCGCCGTCCCTGTAATCTGGAATGCAGACATTGCTCAAAATCTGAGGCCAAAGAAGACATTATAGATGTCCGATTAATGACTATAACATCAGACTGGGATCCGGAGAAGCTACGGAAATTTCAGCAAGAGGATCCAGATTTGAAAAGTGTAATACACGGATTGAAGATGAATAAACGTCCAACGAAAGAAGAAATAGTTGCAAAAAGCCCAGTCGCAAAGGCTTATTGGGCACAATGGAATAGTTTGAAGTTAGTGCCTGGCTGCTTGTATCGCGTATGGAAAAGCGCAAATGGGCAAAGTTCACGAGCTCTGATGATTGTTCCAAAAGAAAGAATTCCTGAAGTTCTCAGCGAGCTGCACAACGGTCCAAGCCGAGGACACATGGGTATCACTAAATTTTCTTGGAGAAATTAAAACAAAGATTTTATTGGATTGGTTGTCGTCAATCAGTTACGGAGTGGATCGCCAATTCTGTCAAGTGCATTTCTGGTAATGGGCCGAGGTCCAGAAGTCATGGAAAATTAAAGCAGTACAAATCGGGTGCGCCGTTTGAGCGAATTACTATGGATGTAGCTGGTCCTTTTCTTATCAGTAAATTAAGAAACAAATATGTTTTGGTAGTCATGGACTATTTCTGCAAATGGCCAGAGTTATACGCAATTCCTAACCAAGAGGCAGGAACAGTAGCGGATGTATTCATCAACAATTGGGTATCGAGATATGGTGTTCCAATAGAATTACATTCTGACCAAGGGAGAAATTTTGAATCCGCTCTAATACGGGAGATATGCCAGAAGCTGGGTATCCGGAAAACCCGTACAACTGCACTTCATCCGCAGTCTGATGGCATGGTAGAACGATTCAATCGAACTTTGGAAGAATATTTGAGGAAAGTTATGGACAAGTATCAAAAAGATTGGGATACCCATATATCCTTGTTCCTGATAGCTTATCGATCTGCTGTACATGAAACAACGGGGCAGACTCCAGCAAGGGTAACTTTTGGTAATAATCTTCGACTACCGATTGATTTAAAAGTTGGAATTAACGCCAACGGAGAAAGGAATATTAAGGAATTCAATAGCATCCTAGAGGACGAGATGAGGGATATACATGCTATGGTGAGACAGCGCATCAAAATTATAAGCGATAAGATGAAAGCAAAATACGACAAGGCAATAAACTGTTATATAACCCACAACGAAAGAAAGGGCTGTCTCTCAAATTACAGTGTAATTGAGAAAGACCATACCAGGTTATTAAACGATTCAATAATGTAGTGTATCGCATACAGACCATTGGAAGACCAAGAATTAAAATGAAGGTGGTTCACCTGGAACGGCTTGCAGCGTTTGGTACCACAAATATGTCTAATCGGGACGATCAGACTTAGGTAGAGGGCAGTGTGGCGAACACGAGTACCAGAACAAATCAGAATTGACGATAAACTGCCAGAAGCAACTAGACAGCGAATTTGTAGATGCCAGAATGTTCTAGTAGCGAGCTTTTGTTAAAAATTTATTATATAGGGGCTGCCGGATTGTGCAGCAGACACAGTTCTAATTAGAGTGTTGCCGTGTAAAGAGCAATTAAGCTAGAAGCAATAAGTTGTAAGTTCGAATAGCGAGCAATAAGTGTTAAGTTGTTGGAATCAAAGAACGTAGATTATAGAGAAGGTTCAAGCGCCAGCGTGTGAATTGTCAAAACCTAACAAGATTTTAATAGTGGATTTCCCCACATCTGGCTCGGAAGGAGAAATTTTAACAGTGGCGCGTAAACAGAGCTGAGCATTGTATGAAAATTATGCTCAGAGACTTGCTTTGATATTACAGCTGCATGTTAGCCTTTTGGCTTTATATGCAATCATATTTATTGATATGAATATCATTTTGCGAATTTTTATGAATGCATGCAAAACTGATAAGATCTTTTAAATTATGAAATTTCGAAATAATATTTATAGTCAATTTGGGCATTTAATAATTTTATTTAGTTTTTACCTAATGTACATTCCAAATAAATATTTAATATTATAATAATAGACATTAAATTTATTACAATATATGTATGTATGTACATCTTTTATCATATTAATCTTATATAGTCATATGTATGTACGTATGTATTTGAATGTACGCATTCAGAAAGTCAAATCATGATTTTATCACTTATCAATACACTATATGTGGGCGCATTGATTTATATGTACACGCATATATCTACATAAAATTGCCGAACAAATAATGCATACACAAACCAACATACATACATATGTATATGCGTACACATGTTAATATGTCACCCGCAAAAACTACAAACATTGTTCTACAAACACAACAATCGTCACAAGTCAATATGTTAGCCAAATAGGCGAAGCCCAAATTTATAGTAAATTACACAACAACAACATTTTCATTCTTGAACGCAGGCGTGCTTTTAACAAGCAACCTCGCTTCATTCATAAAAACAGATACCCTCACATCCCCCCGAGCATGCTTTTGCCAACAAGCGTCTTTTGACGACGATGGCAAAAGCTAAAAATCATAAATTGAACAAATTTCTGATATTCCCTCTGGAAGGGAAAAGTTGCAACCACGCAAGCCCACAAAACACAGAAAAAATTGACAAAACTGGCAACAAAGCTTTTGTCGATTTAAAATATTTTACAATTTAAATTTACAATTTTAAAATATTTTTCCGTGTCTCACAAAAATCTGCGTCAATATGTATGCATGCTCATATATAAACATACATATTTACGATGATTTGTGGGCAAAGCTGTTAGAGCGGCAAGGGAAGCGGTGACAATCGGTGGCCGTTCGTTAATATTTTTTCGGCACAGCTCGGATTTTCTACCAACAACACAATGTTGTGAGACTTTGTCGTCGCGTCAGTCCTTCGACACAGTGACTCTTTGACAAGAAAACAAAAAACGTGAGCTTCGGCCATTGGTTGTCCGTGGCAACGGAAATTTCACATGAAACAATGAGTGTACATATTTACATACATACGTTGCATATAGACAAATTAACAATTATAATGGGTACTTTCATATTTGTTTACATGCAAACATAATTATACATATATATTTGAATAAAAATATTTGGGACCGCTTCGTCTTTTCTTATCGGGTTATGTCAAGCAAGAGATGTACAAAATCAAACCCAGAAATCTGACTGAACTGAAGCAGTCCATTAAATAGATAGATGATGCAATCCCGAATTAGGTGTCGCATATGCGTGGTTGAGCATGGAGAAATAATTAATTGTTTAAATAAAATAAAATTTTCTATACAATAAAAAAAAAATTTATGTAATGCATTGACTAAAAAGAAACTTATTACGGTTAATTTTTGTAGCACGATTCGTGAGCCGCCCTGTATATGCAGAATATCTTAAAATTATATGCAAAGTCGTTTGCGCATTGTAAATATACGAATCTGTAAGCGTACATTTCTTAACATGCCGTTCTAACAGCTTTGCTCACAAATCATCGTAAATATGTATGTTTATATATGAGCATGCATACATATTGACGCAGATTTTTGTGAGCTACGGAAAAATATTTTAAATCGATAAAAGCTTTGTTGCCACTTTTGTTACTTTTTTCTGGGTTTTGTGGGCTTGTCACTTTTCCCTTCTAGAGGGTCCATAAAAAAGTTGTTCAATTTATGATTTCTAGCTTTTGCCATCGTCGCGAAAAGACGCTTGTAGGCAAACCCATGTTCGGTTGACGTATTTACATGTGTACGGATATTCATATGTATGTAGGTTGGTTTGTGTATGCATTATTTGTTCGGCAATGTTACATATACATATATATATATACATATTACAAGGCGCTCACATATAATGTATTAATAAGTGATAAAATTATGATTTGACTTTCTGAGTACGTACATTCAAATGCGCATGTTCAGATATATGACTATATAAATTAATATGATGAAAGATGTATGTGTACGTTTTAATAAATTTAATCACTATAAGTAACAATTATCATACAGAATATATAAATGCATATTACGTAAAAACTATATAATCTTATTAAATGCCCAAACTGACTATAAATATTATTTTGAAAATTACATAATTTAATAGAGTCTTATCACTTTTGCATGCATTCATACAAATTGGCATAATGTTATGATATTATGAGTTCATAAGGAACATACATACAAACTTTGTCTTTTATATATATAGATAGATAGATAGATATATTTTTATTTTCAAAATATCGTAATCATATTTATAGGTTGTCAAAATTTTACTTTGCTCATGAGCTGGGTAAAATTCTGACATCGGATTCGCTACGAAAAATTTCACTTTCATCAGTCAGAAGTTTCGTTTTTCTACCCTTTGGCACACAGCCTAAATAGAAAGCAATAATAATCCCTTCAGTACAAATTCAGAAATATTTAAAATAATACAAATACCAAGCAAACACTAGAAAGTACAGAAAGAAGTCGAAGGCTTGATTTCATACTAAATGAACTCCAGAATACTATACAAACAATATCATTAGCCAAAGTCAAAGTATTAAAACCCGCAATATTTCACATGGATGAAATTAAAGATATTTTGTTTAAACTCAATAAATAATCTTATACTATTACTGCTGGTAGGGTAAAATAAAGAACTATATTGAGCTAAGAATATATAACGAATTAATTTATTAAAAATACTTACGTCCGTATGTACAAGCATTAAACATCGCGCGCCAAGCAATTTTTCAGAAAAGTTACAATTTCTTCGTTTTCTGCAGCCAACTTTACTTCTTACTCGTTGTCAAATCAACTTTCTTCTTTTTTTTAAGCCAAATTCACTTCTTAACGCGCTGTCAAAATCGTATTTTTCAACGCTTAGCGTTATCGAAGCGTTTATTGAGCTATGTGCCGCTTTTATTTAGATAAGGCAGTTAGTCGTTCAAATTGGGGAATGCCAATTTATTTTCGACAACGCCAACAGGAATGCCACATAGCCGTTCTTATTTTGTTTTAAAACGAGAATAGGGCCGATTAGCTCAACCTGATGGGAAAATTATCATTCCAAAAGGAATAATACTGTGCAACAATACTTATCACAACGTAAAAAATTGTAAAGTAGAATTAAACGATATCTATTGTAAAGCAAACCAAAAGCTTAACTGTTTCGTCAATTATACATATATATCAGGTTTGGTTCAGGTCAGGTCAGGTTTTTTCAGGAGGCATCAAGTGAAAATTTATTTATATATTTTCATATGTTATTATATTTTTTGTTTCATAATGGGTTCACCCAAGTGTGTTCCTCTATTTCTACTTTGTGAGCTTTAAATGTTTGATTGCAAAGCAAAGATGCAGTGTCCTGTGTCAAAGCATACGAAACGGTTTCTGCAAACGTCAATTTTGGACATGCTAATGCAGCGAAGCGTGTAGTGTTATTTCGAATTCCATTGACGAAAGTCTGAATTTTCGTGTCCTCGATGTATTCCATGGATTTATGTGCATAAGCTAAGTGAGCTAACCTTTCAATCTCTGTAGAAAACTCCTGGAGAGACTCATTGGCTTTCTGGCGGCGATTTCTCAACTCGATTTGGAAGATCTGCTTCCTGTGCTCACTACCATACCGTCTTTCTAATGCACCCATCAACGCTTCATAACTACTCGCCTCGCAGTTTGGAATGGTCTGTAGTATCTCCGCTGCAGATCCTTTTAATGTAACGAACAATGCAGCTACTTTATCTTCAGAGTTCCAATTATTTGAAGATGCCGTCTTTTCGAATTGAAGCTTAAAAACGTGGAACGGAACAGTGCCAACAAAGGATGAAGGTTTTACCTTGGCAGAAGCTGTTGACACAATTGGCCGATTTAATTGTAGCTCGCGAAATCGACCTTTTAATTCATCCATTTCAGTTTTAATTTTATCCCGCTCTTCCGAAAGCTATGAGGATACTTCTTCTATTTGGGAGGCCACCTGCGATATCCGTGCATCCTGCTCTTTCAACTGGGAGGACACCTGTGCTGATATTCGTGCATCTTGCGCTGCGAACTGCTCTTCCATATGCGTTGACAATCGCGTTTCCATTTGAAACATACGTGTATCCTGCCCTTTAAATTGTGTCGACATTTGCGTTGACATCTGCGTTGACATTTGAGACATTTGCGTTGACATCTCTTTCCCCATCTGCGATATTGCGGAAAAAATCATCTTAATGTCCACAATCTTTGACGAGCATTGAGCCTCTTCCTTTTCTTCTATCTTTGTTGTCTCATTCTCTAATTCCATGTGGAAGACATATTCCTCAACATTAATGTTTCCCGCCTCCTTGGTCTCTCTCAACCGTGATTGTAATTTAGTTTTTAATCCATTTCACCAAACCACGTTCCTCCAGCTCCTTTTTCAGTTGTGGAATCCTTATATCGTTAAACTTGGCCATTTTCAAATAATTATCTCCTTGGGAATTTATTTGACAATCCCACTTCTGACACCAATTGTAATGGATTTCTCGATAAATCGTCTAACTATAACTCACTCTTGAGTTCGATCACTGGATTGTTCAATAAAAGTCCCAATAAGCTATACACTTATCTTTAATTCCAATTCCAATAACTTAACACTTATTGCTCGCTATTCGAACAAGTTGCATTGCTGATAGCTTAATTGCTCTTTACACGGCAACACTCTAATTAGAACTGTCTCTGCTACACAATCCGGCAGCCCTTAAATAGTAAATTTTTAACAAAAGTTTGCTACTAGAACATTCTGGCAACTACGAATTCGCTGTCTAGTTTCTTCTGGCAGTTTATCGTCAATTCTGATTTGTTCTGGTACTCGTGTTTGCCACAATACGTTGACAATTGGTACTGCTAAGCAAAACAATACTCTGCGACAAAATACCCGCACTTTCTTAAAAACAAAACTATATTAAATCTCTTTAAATAAATATTACAAATATACGTTAAAGTCACCAAAAAATCTGATCTCACATATTACCCATTGATTTCGCAATTTATTTCTGTGAGATTCTTAGTGGTAGTTCATTGATTTGCTTGTCATCTGTTCAGTAGCTCATGAACTCGTGATTTTTTTGGCAGCACTGAAAGTTCATGAGCTCTCTCAGAAGGCAAAGAGAGGAGTTTTGGATAATTTTATCTATGACATGGATTTTTGTTTAGCTGAAAATTTAATGCATGGAGGAAAATTTGATAAATTTACGTGGAATTATTTACAATATTCTTTAAATACGTGCAAAATAGATAGGAAATGCTGATGCAGAAAAGTTTATATATAATTTCACAAAAAATGTATCAAATCAATAAACAAAAAGCAAAGTTTTACAGGCAATTTATCACAACAATATACACCGGTAAAAGAAGCTGATTTGGCATTCAACTTAACTCTACCTATGTAAAGAAAATATTTATTCTATCCGAGTAGACAATTTAACTCGTGGTGAAAAAGTGTTTATGCATGTTGATTCAACTTACTCGTGTAGAATATAACCTAATAGAAGTGAAGCATAAAAATGGCACAGTTGACGTTTTTGTTCCACACTAAGGCCGAAAATTCTCCTATATGAGGGTTTTCGAAAAAAACTTGTATTTTAGGTGAAGTTATATGATTCTTCCAATAGCAAATGGCTACCATTGAAATCGATTTTCAAGTTGCTAAAACAAATATACTATTACATCTTTTTTCTGTGGCGGAGAACGCAACTATTTTGTGCAGCTTATACAGGGTGGTAGTTAATTATGTTTGAAAATTATGGACCGTAAATGACCTCCATGCTCAGCCACGCATATGCGACACCTAATTAGAAAATTATTCATTGCAGCCTGAAAAGTAGAAGTCGGGATTGCCTCAATTATCGATTTTATGGACTGATTCAATTTAGTCAGGTTTCCTGATTTTATTTTGTACACCTTTTGCTTGACATATCCCCATAAAAAAAGTCTGGTGCAGTCAGGTCAAGTGACCTTAAGGGCCAACGGAAAGTGGAGTTTCTTAATATTAATTTGTTTTCGAATTTTCTTTGGATCTCCTCAATAACCTGGTCTGGCTTTGTGTACAGTTGCTCATCTTGCTGGAACCAAACGCTATTGAAAGGGATACGTCCTCGGCGCGGTTCTGAGTAAAAAAAAAACTCACTCAATATCTTTAAATTACCATTGACAGTTATTGTTATACCATTTTCTTTAAAGAAGTATGGCCCGACAATACAAATTGATGAAACTGCGCACCACACAGTGACTGGTTCTGGGTGAAGTTCCGTCTCGTGGATTATTTCTGGATTTTATTCACACTATATACGGCAATTTGTCTTGTTTACATTTCCGTTAAGATCAAAATTGGCCTCATCAGACATAAACATGCAATTTCTTGAGTTGTTGGCTTCTTCGGTCAATTCAAACATTTTTTGACAAAATTCCAGGCGAATAGGCAAAGCTAGAGGGTTTAACCGGCTTGTTATTTGAACCTTCTACGGAAACATGTTTAAGTCATCATGAACTATCCGTTGTAATGACCGTCTGCTAACTCCAAGTTGCGAGTCGAAACTCTTGTATTTCCTGAATTGACGATGCAACAGCCGCGATTGCCAAAATCCCGTTTGAATTCTCTTTGGACGGAAATACATGACGGAAAGCAAAGCATAGTACCGCTGATCTAGCCAAACCCTCTTTGGGGCATCCTAAGCTTCACTTCTAAAAAATTTAAATAATAACTTGCCAAAAGTATGTCGACTACTTACACAGCAAAAAAGTTACTTCGGTTTGTTTATGTAGCACGATTCGTGAGCCACTCTGTACTTAATAGGTCTTAGATCAAAAGAGATAAGTATATAATTAAAAATAAAAACACGTTTTTAAGCAAAAAAAAATTTTTTTTTCTACTTCACTATGGCTTCGAATACAGCAATTTCTATGTATATGAACAAGTATAATGTTCTGTAATGCACCCGAAGTATTTTGGATATTGCATAATGTTTTAAAACACATTAAACCGGCAGTCGATGCGTAGTGACAGTAAATTTACGGTATTTCGTTCAGATTGACAACCTTATATTAGGTGCAAAGCTAATGAAGAGCTTAAAAAATCGAACCTTCGTCCTACGATAAAGTATGGCCTTGGTGCTGTGATGGTATGGGTTGCCATATCTGCTACTGGACCGGGAAGTCTCCATATTATCGAAGGAAATATGGATAAAATTTATTATTTAAATAGAAGACGAACTTATTTTTTATTAGGATAACGACGACGCTAAGCACAAGGCTAACGTCGTCCGCTGTTGGCTCCTTTACAACTGTCCCCGAGTGCTTGAAACTTCCCCGCAGTTACCCGGCTTTTAAGTTATTGAGCACGTATGGAATTATTTACAGCAAAAATTATAAAATCCCTACATAATCAACAAATCCGAGTTTATAAGTAGAGTGGTACAATATACCAATATATTTCTGCTGAGAGTTGGTGGAATTGATGTCAAATCGTTTGAGAGCAGATTTACAATAAGAAGACTGCAAATAAAATACTAAAATACTTTTTCTGACTTGAAATATTACTTTGAATTCCTTTTGTCTTCCATTATTGTGTTGAAAAATCTGATAATTATCGGAATCAGAATTGAAATCGATAAAAGAAATGTAGTAGGTGTCAGAAATTCAGATATTAATGATTTGACGTTCGAAAAAAAAATTATAACGGTTATGGATGTCTCGGAAATTTATTTTATCGGTTTTATTATCAGAAACAAAGCAAGAGAATATTCGCTAACAGATTTGAAATGTAAGTCAAGAAATTAATTTATATTATTGTTACGATTTAATTTATTTCTATTTCTATAGGGGAAAACACAAATGTGATAATTACTGAATTTGTGGAAAAACCCAGATATTTGAAGAGGATTTACAGAACGTTATTTAACACCCAAATGCGTCTTTATTTAGTCGATAATGTGATATAAATCTGTATAGTAAGCATGTGTACCAGCATACAAGTAAATGTAAGCCAAATTTCACATACAATTCTCCCAGTGCATCAAGTGGATTACGGTGATCTCTAAATGTCTTCCTTTTAATTTTTACGTTGCTCTGTTTCTTAAGATAAAATAAGAACTAAAATAGCGGAATTCATTGTTAACTCTAATAGACTTTCTTCAGTATTGCAACTCTGATAACTACGCAAATCTGGCTTGGATTTCACAACACCCCTGATTAATTTGTTATTGAATTCGTTGGTTTCTTCTGAACTGAAGTTTATATTGTTAAAGTTTTTTTCCTTGATTATTAATGTGCACATATTCCACATTTTTAAATTAATACCTTAATGATTAATAAGTTTTTAGAATACTAGATATTTAGGTTTTCTAACGGTTTACTTTGAGCCACTGTAGCACACTCGCGTTAATATACCATACAAACACAATTGTGTTATAATTTATTTCAACTAATTCCTTGGAACCATCTAATTCCTATAACAGACAACTAACCATAACTTTTTGTCGGCTTTAATATACCGTCCCAGGATTTCGGGGATAAAATGGGTATGGGCGGATAGAGGACATCCTCCAGATCAAGAATATTTATAGATATAGCCGCGGGAAACTTATAGTTTTCGAAATATTTAGGATTAAATTTGAAAATTTCGACTTATATTTTTCACTTTTATATCCACTAACACTACACTAATTCGTTTTTACACATTTTTTTTTATATTATATCATCCAAAAATAGCTTTATTTCAATATTCTAATTATTCTTCAATTTTCGTAATTTTCACAATAACAAAGGGTTGTAAATGTCAAATAACCAATGTTGCCATACTAATTTATTTTGCAAACGAAGAAAAATAAAATAAACGAAAGAGTATACCTTAAATACAGGAACCATAATTATTGATGGACAACTTTTGTTGTAGATTTACGTGAGTACCTGCCGGCGACGTCCTTTCCTCACGGTTTTCAAGAGCACGGCGTATCAAATCCTGCATTTGATAAGCGCCCCAAACAATACGAACTATTTGCAAGTATTATTTGGATACCAGTGGCAGTGTGTCTGGGTCCACACTACCATCTTCGTATGATTCGAGGCCGACCTAAAACCTCTTCCGTTTTCGGGTACGGAACCCACCGCGGGCATATTCTATCCCCTGGCCGCAGGGGTTTATTGATGCACACTAATAAATCTTTTAGCTTCCTTCTCTTGATAAACCCCGGTGTTGGACCGACCAGAGTTATTTTTTTTGAAGCGCGGCTAAAGGCCGCCAACGCAAAAAGGAGTTCCACGCGAAAAGATCTTGGTACACCTCGGTGTTGGATCGACCAGGGTTATTTTTTTTGAAGCCTGGCCGAAAGCCGGAAACGAAAAAAGGAGTTCCACGCGAAAAGACCTTGGTACACCCCGGTGTTGGATCGACCAGGCTTATTTTTTTTGAAGCGCGGCCGAAGGCCGCCAAAGCAAAAAGGAGTTCCACGCGAAAAGCATTTGCTATTAACTTCATATTTGGCAAATAAAATTCAAACGAATTTAGTGAGAATTATGTAAAAAGATTTATTATTTGTCTTAAAAGAGTTATTCAAGTTTTAATTTAAAAAATGAGTACAATTTCAACAGGTAAATTATTACCGATATAACCGATTTTATCCAGCGCTACCACATGCGACTGGTATAATTACTGCCGCGAAGCTGTAGTATTATACCATGAGGACCACCAGGGAAGTTGGGTAAAATTGGTGGCCCTGGGAAAAAAGTCCACATTGATGGAAGCAGATTTTGAAAGAGGAAATATAGTAAAGGTAATATTAAAAATAAGCAATAATACATAATTACTTTTCTATTTTTCTTATTTGAGGCAGGAGAGTGGAAGGTCACTGGGTGTTGGGAATGGTGGAAGATGGCAGTGAGGACTTGCGGTTGGAGGCATGTCCCGACAATATCAGGTCTGCTGAGGTGCTCATATCCCTGATTGAGAAACATGTTGCACCTGTCACAATTATTTGTACCGATTGTTGAAAGGCGTATGATTGTTTAACAAATCACGGGTATGAGCATCGTCGCGTAAGCCATAGCGATCCTGACAATCCGTTCGTTGCGGTAGACGGGACACATACACAACGGACAGAATCCCAGTGGCGGGTAATAAAAAGATTTTTCGCCAGGGATAATTATAATAATCCAGAAAACTTTGCTGATCTGATTATTGAATATGTTTGGCGAAAAAATATAGCAAATAAGCATGAGGATCCATTTGTTAAATTAATTGTGTAAATGAATGACAACCCTGTGGCAAATCGATGATCCATCCAGCAGTCAGCATTCAGCAATCATCATAAAACATCGACATCCCGATAAAAACGTTTCTTTAACAAGCACCACTTATTTTTGTTCTTTTTATAAATATAAATAAATATATCTCAATCAAGAAAGTTAAAAATTCATAGCCATTTAACTTTCAGTTCAGAAGTGGGATGAATCTGAATGCTTAAAGTGAGCCCTGGCGCTCCGACATTCGCATTACGTGCAAGCAAGCGGCGATTCAGCAGTTACATTTCAAAGGCTAAATTGACAATGAGGGCGAAGGAATCAGTCGAGTAATTAGGCAAAACCAATCAACGTCAACTAAACCGAAGTATCGAGGTGAAACGGAAAGCTATCAGATTTATGTAAATATGTATGTACGATCTACAGCGACAACGAATCAGTAAACGAATAACGGAGAGAGGAAGCAATGTTAAACGATAACAGCGAACGAGCAACGTTATATAACGAACGAATTTTAAAATAAACAAGTATCAACGAGTTGTGATTTGTAGTCAAAACAAAACTAAAACATAAGAACGAGCGAACGGACATTAAAAACGAAACTGATATAAATCTACGATACATGTATTGTGTATGTAATATCAATAAAAATCAAAGATGCCGGAAATAAGTGAATTAAAAACTGATCAAATAAAAGTTTTACTGCGGGAAAAAGGGTTATCCACGTCTGGTACTAGAGCGGAATTGGAACTACGTTAAATGGAACTATATGGGAACGATGAAATAGAAGCGCCAATAGTTATGAATTCTGGGTTGCAGGAGCAGATCAATGACTTACGTGGTATGCTAGAAACTATTGTAGGCATTTTACAGCAAAACAGGCAGCAGATAAGTGACCCAATTGTAATACAGCCGAGCGTAAATAATCAATACCAAAACGAAAATGTTAGACAAGTTGTAACGCCGTCAAGCCCTACAAACGTATGTTAGGGGTTTTCAGTCGGTTAAAGAAATATCAGACATGATTCCGGAGTTTGATCCAACAAATACACAGTCGTTA
This sequence comes from Bactrocera oleae, assembly GCF_042242935.1. NCBI lineage: Eukaryota > Metazoa > Arthropoda > Insecta > Diptera > Tephritidae > Bactrocera > Bactrocera oleae. The sequence goes on along the minus strand of NC_091537.1, from coordinate 54,192,645 downwards.
ACAGTACAACAGTTTATTGATCGAGTCAGTAGGGTTATGAGCGCTTACCAGTTAGACGAAAAATGCGTTTTATTAGCAGTTTATGGTCGATTAAAAGGAGTAGCTCGCATATGGTTAGATGCATTACCAATTGTACACACGACATGGAATGATTTCGTTGCGGAATTGATAAAAGAATTTTACGTAAATTACGATGAAGTGCAAGTGCATCGAATTATGAATGAGTCGAACGTATATCTGACTACTGTTTTAGAGTTTATACATTAGGAAAACGTTAACAGCTGAGTGAGCCTGTTATTATTCAATATACACGACAGGGGTTAAATCATCGTGATTTGCAAATTGCTATAGCGGCGCAAAGATTTGAAAATGCTAAACAAATGCGCGAAATAGTTGAAGAATGCACCGCTTCAGAGAGTAACGATTGATGAAAACAAGAAAATTATATGCTACAATTGTGGTGAGTTAGGCCACATATCAAGTAAATGTACAAAAGAGCAGAAGCGTTCGAGATGCCCTGATTGCGGTAAAGTATACAAACGAGGGAAACCGGTCAATTGTGGTCTTAAGCAGTCTACGCATAGCGTTCGGAAAGCTGAAATGAAGCAAAATGAAAAATGTTTTCTTAAGAAGATTAACGTAAATGGCATAATGTTTGAAGCATTAATCGATACCGGTAGTGAGTGCAGTTTAGTTCGAAAGTCAACAGCTGATATATTGGAACTGAAGTATGAAGAGTGTAGTATACATTTAAACAGTATAGGTGGTGGAAGATACACGATGAAAGAGAGGTGTGTGCTCGATGTAGTGATTGGAGAAATAAAAGTTAGTAAGTTGGTATGTATTGTTGCTAATAACATGTTAAATACTGATTTCCTACTGGGTCAGAATGTGATAGGGCGTAAAGGTTTATTGTTCACGGTGAAAAATGGTGAATCTAAAGGTTATTGCGCAAGCGCCTTATCGAGTGCCAGCTCCAAAGCGAATAATAATAACGCAAATGATCAAAGACCTCGAAAAAAGCAATATTATAACAAAATCCTTATCCGAATTCACAAGCCCTATTGTATTAGTGAAAAAGAAAAATGGAAGCGATAGACTTTGCATAGATTATCGTCGGTTGAATTCAATAACTGAAAAAGAAAATTTTAATATTCCAAATATAGAGGAACAATGGCACCAAGCTAAACAATAAAATTTTTTAATGATATTAGATTTGAATAGTGGATATTATCAGATCACAGTCGCACCTGGCAGTCAAAAATACACAGCTTTCATAACTCCGGATGGCTTGTATGAATTTAAGCGCATGCCTTTTGGGTTAAAAAACTCGCCTAATGTTTTTCACCGCTTAATGCTAAAAATTAAAGAACAAGTACACGAAGATGACCTTAGAATTTACATGGATGACATTTTAATAGGTAGCCAAACGTTCGAGAAAATGTTAGAAAAGTTAAGCAGAGTTTTAACAGCTTTACGAAATGCGGGCTTAACCCTAAATATCAGAAAATGTGAATTTATGAAAAGTTCGATTACATTTCTGGGTCATGAGTTGACGCCAGACGGTATTTTACCTGTTAAAATCAAAACGCAGGCCGTATCGAAATTTTCTACACCATCTAATGTGGCTGATATACGAATATTTTTAGGTTTAAGTGGTTATATTAGAAAATTTGTCCCCGGATACGCTATAATTTCGGAACCCCTATGCAAACTACTTCGCAAAGACGAAAAGTTTGAGTGGACACAAGAAGCCGCTTTTGAACAATTAAAATCCAAATTAGTGTCACGACCAGTACTAGCAGCATATCGTATCGACACAGAACATGAAGTTCACACAGATGCAAGTATAGTAGGTTTGGCAGGCATATTATTACAGCGCGAAAAAGATGAGTTTAAACCGGTAGCGTATTATAGTAGAGCCACTAGCGTTGACGAACAAAAGTTTCACAGTTATGAACTCGAGACCCTGGCTGTTGTAGAGTCTTTAGAACGTTTCCGATATCATATCTATAGTGAAAAAATTACAGTCAAGACAGACTGCAGCGCATTAAGAACGACTATGCAAAAGAAAGTGCTTATACCACGGATTGCCAGATGGTGGCTACGAATCCAGGATTTTGAAATCGAAATAGAACATCGACCGGGAAGTCGCATGGAACATGTGGATGCTCTGAGCCAAACTCGATATCGATGAGGAGGACTGGCTTTTTAGTATAGAATTACAAGATTAGCGCATATGTAAAATTGTACACAATCTTAAAACAATTAGTAAAGTTGAAGATAAAGAGTATATATTGCAGAACGGAAGACTTTTGCGAAAAGTTGACGATGCACTTCTATGGGTTGTACCGCGAGCACTACGCTATAAAGTGGTTCAAGATTGTCATACAAAAGTATTGTCATATCATTACGACGAAATAGAACCGATTCCGTTCAGAACTATTCATATGGATCAATTGGGCCCGTTTCCAAAAAGCTCAAAAGCAAAGGAACACCTCCTGGTTATCGTCGATTCGTTCACAAAATTTTCAATGAAATTTTCATCGAAGCATTAAATCAAGCAAGTAGTTATGTTGGTATGTCATTACGTATCGTGACGGACAGAGGTTCCGCTTTTACGTCCCGCGAGTTCGAAAAGTACTGTTTCGAAAATGACATAAAACACATTCTTACGGCAGTGCGGACACCGAGAGCAAACGGTCATGCAGAAAGAAAAAATCGTGCAATATTGTCAATGCTGTTACCGACGAACTCTACCGATAAAAAATAGGACGAAAACATACACTGTGTACAGTAGTGCATAAACACGATGAAGAAAAGCACCACGGGTTGCACTCCTCATGAGTTGTTATATGGGTATAAGCCACGGATCACATGTTACGCAAAAGAATTATTCTTAGTTTACAAGTAAACGATGAAGCATTAGATGAAATACAATTAACAAATCTTCGTGAAATGGCAGCCAAACGAATTAATGAAAGACGAGCAGCTGCGGAATCTCGTTTTGACGCGAAGCATCGATCTCCGAGTATTTTCCAAGAAAGCGATTTAGTCTTAGCTGAAAATGAACCACCGAGCACAGGGACGTCAAGAAAACTCGATCCACGATTCAAAGGACCATTTGTAGTTACCAAAGTTCTTAATCACGACTGTTATGTATGTAGTCGAAGATCTTCCCCAAACTAGACGAACTAAAAAGCATTATTCTTCTATTTATTCAAACCATAAGTAAAACCGCTGGTGTCAGTTACCAGAAGACGACGATCAAGAAGAAGAAGATATCGACAATAACGAATTGAGCGAGGTCGCTCAAGTTGGTCAGGAAAGGCTGACTGTAAATGAATGACCACCCTGTGGCAACTCGATGATGCATCCAGCAATCATCATAAAACATCGTCATCCTGATAAAAACGTTTCTTTAAAAAACACTTATTTTTGATCTTTTTATATATAATATATAAATAAATATATCTCGATCAAGAAAGTTAAAAATTCATAGCCTTTTAACTTTTAATTGAGGCAATAATACACACATACAAGCCATCAAAAAATTCGTTTTATTTGATTGAAATAATTTCTTCACTTTTCATTTTTCTAGGTTTTGGATTCCTGTAATTGGGGTATAATCTGTTTTCATTTCCTTCAGTTCATTTACAAAAGATGTCGATAAGGTAACACTGGTTATTTGACATTTTGCAACCCTTTTGTTATTATTAAAATTACTAAAATTTAAGAATAATTTAAATGTAGAAATAAAGCTATTTTTGGATGATATAATAAAAAAAAATGTGTTAAACGAATTAGTGAAGTGTTAGTGGATATTAAAATGAAAAATTTAAGTGTATAATTCATTATAAAACAAAAAAATACATATTTAAATAGTCGAAATTTCAACTTTAAACTTAAATATCTCGAAAACTTTAAGTTTCCCGCGACTATATCTGTATATATTCTTGATCTGGAGAATATCCTCTATCCGCCCGTACTCATTTTATTCCCGAAAGCCTGGGACGGTATACTAAAGTTTTTTATGCTTATATAGAAAAAATAGTACGTAGGCGAACCGACGAAAGTAATAAAGTTATTATTGCATACAGCATAATGGCTAAACAACAATATTATATATAATAGTTAAAATGCATCACCTGATAATGGTGACTCTTGTTGTTCTTGTGTACTGTACTACTAATAGTCTGACCCAAACAACGATAGAAATGCCGAAGCTAAAGTGCGTCACCTGATAATGATAATGCCAGATTAGACAGCGTGTACCTGTACAGCATAAATCCATCAGATATATAAAACTTATTATTACTCGTTAACATTTGTTCCCGATTGAACCTTCTGGATTCAGAACCTTTTGATTTGGATCAATCAAATCTTTTGCACTGGACGTGGCAGAGGTATTTTACAAAAAGTCCTTCAGGTATACGTTTATCATATATATCATATATGTTATAATCAACAGTTACTATTCGTACCAATCTATTACTCCCCGGTTGAACTTCCGTGAGGTTTAAAATCAGTAGTACATCGGCTTCCTGTAGATTCTGATGTCGACTTTCCCACTTGCGGCGCACCTGAAGGCTGGATATATATTCACGTTTCCAACGCTTCCAAAAGTGCTTTTTGTAATTGTTGAGAATATAAAGGACGAATTATTGGCATATCGACAACAGGTTGTTCTGGTCTTGAATTGAGCGGTCGACCACTGAGAAAGTCGCCAGGTGTGTAAGTGAAACTACCACTTGGATCATAGTGAAGAGGAAAGAGAAGCCTGGAATTCAAACAGGCTTCACTCCAAACTAGTAGAGTACTCAGTTGGTTGAAGCGTATGATTTGGCGAAAAATTGTGCGATAGAGATGTTTCTTTGCTAAACGTAAAGCTGCCTCCCAAAGACCTCTATGATGGAGTGCGGCTGAAGTGATGAATTTCCATTGCATGCCGGAAAATGCTTTATGCTGATTTACGTATATATTTCTCCTACTTTGTAGGTCTTGATTCATAACCCAAGTAGCACCTACAAATTGTGTTCCGTTGTCGCTATAAAGAACCGAACATATGCTGAGTCGACTTATGGAGTGATTAAACATATCGATAAACGCTTGAGTTGGAAAATTTTTGCAAGTTCGATATGTCCGGTCTTTGTAGCCATACACATGAAAATGGCGCCGTAAGTTTTTAGTCATTGAATTGACCGCAGTAGTCCTACCCGGTGTAATGGAAAATGGTGGGGCAACCATAACCGGGGATTTTGGTTGTGACGACATCTGTTGCTGATGCGACGGGAATGTATTATGATCGAATTGCATCAAAGCTATCCCATTCGCCACATACTGTTTCAATGAAGAGGGTTGCCGGCGAATCCAAAGGAGAACAATTGTTGAGTCGCTTTATAACGTGTAAGCAGTGGCCTCAAACTGCAAAGCCCGACGTATGTTGTTCATAGTTGTTAAATAACTACTGCGTAACCTTTGGTTCTCGCACTGCACAACCTTTCATCGTCGATACAGATTTTTCTTTGATTCCTCGACATCGTGGTATTTTTCTACTTTCGAGACCCTATAGACTGTTTCGGTATTTCATCCAACTCTAGCGAAGATTAGACGGTAGAGGCGTATGCTGTGAAGGATGCTATTCCGTGCTTAGGCTGCCCGGCTGACGTCAGCGATCACTTCCCAGTTATCATAAGCACACCGACTCAGAGTCCTAATAGCATTAAAAGGATTACTTGCCATACCGTACGTCACTGCCTTAAGTTGATAGATACGCAAGAGTTCATTAGGGCACTCCCTACAAAGGATCTGTTGCCATTTTCGATGCGTGGAATCAACCATTACTTGTCGGAACATCTTTGTGATATCAACTGTGAGACTGAATACCGCCGAAATCGAAGTGTGTCAACCAGGTTTTCCCAAACTGTGGTCCACTTAGTGGCGTATCGTTAAGAGATACACCGTTGGTTGTTTTAGACGATGCGTTAAACACTACCCTGTTAGTAATAACAGCTTTCAATGCCAGCTGGAGAACCATCTATCGCTTCCATATGTCCCAATTTGATGTATTCCCTCATGAATTCGACGTATTTCTCCCTCATTGCGTAGTCGTTTACCAATGTCCGCTCTAGTTTCAAAAATTACCGAGGACCCGTGGAAGGGTCCTATTATGTAAATCGATTGGAAAATAAATTTTCTCGCATTCCAATTTTTTGAATTTGGTAGCTTTATTTTCGCATTTTCAATCCTAATTTCGAATTTAATTGTCAAATTTATTTGAGCTTCGCCCAAAATAATTGTTTACTTTTGATTTGTAGAAAGAAAACGTTTTGAAAAATGTAACTATTTTAACAATTTATATTACATATTATACTTTATATAATAAGTTTAAATACAAAATTATTATTTTTTTTGGTGTATAGCCGACTTTCCAAACACACGCTCGATTATTGATCTTGCTTTTGTAAACTTTCCATTATACAAACTTTCCAGTGAATTTTCGTCTGCATTACGGTAAGGTGTATGAAGCCATGGCTCCAACGGATATCTAGAATCATCTTAAAAAGAGAAAATAATGAACATATGAATATTCGTGATAACCCATATGTTTGTGAATATTATACGTAGAGTATACCAGTAAGTAGAAGGTTATATATAAATACAAGTTCAAGTTGTGAGCATAAAACCCCAGACCAATTATCCATGAAGATCTTTATATTTTGGTAGTTGGACAGCATATATTGTCGTTCGTTTGTAAGGCTCCATACGCGGGAATTATGCGCCACTCCAGCACCCAACCATTTGCAGCTCTTATACACATGTTCTCGTAAACTCGTAATATAAAATTACTACCATCGCATAGACATACTGGTCTAATTATCTGTATGTGAGTTCCATCACGAGCACCTAATTCCTGGTAATCCAAATTTTGAGTAAAAATAATTTTTAGCGTCATGATTTTTTTGTTCATTTAAAATTTTATGTGTTTCGGATACAATGTTCTTTCAATCGCACTCAATGCTTTTGCAATACATTTAGATGTAGTGGATTGTGCTAACCCTGCAAACCGGTATTGCCCTATTTGATGCTGATAGCCTCTTTGGCCAAAAAACTTAAGAGTAGCAGCAAGTTTTACAGCTGTATTTACTGCCGTGGATCGTATAGACATGGTTAGTTCCTGAGTTATGCTTTAATCAAAGGCTTCCTTGGAAAGTGTAAAGTTTTGTAAGAAGCTTTAGTCCCAAATGCAAAAACAATTTATAACCGAACATAATACATATTCACATAACAAATAACGTTTTTTGTGATAAATCCATAATATTAAATTAATGTCTTAAAGATCTTTCCGCAATCCTTTCTTCAATAATTTCCTTGTCCTCCACCCTCAATGCAACGGAATCCATTTTTTGGAAATAAACGTACGCTATTTTATTTTTAGCATTTGAAAATTCTGTCACAGGGTGGTACAAATTACGCATAATTTTAAGCTTGCTCCGAAATTTGTATAGCATGCTGAAACAAAAAGAATAAATTTTCGAATAGAGTTGCAGAGTAGGGCCCCAGATCGAAACGGGATCTGTACAATATCATGACTATTCGGATGTAGCGTAACTGTACTTGCGAAAATCTCTTCGCATTCGTCAGGAGGTTTTTCTATTTCCCAACAACAACCTCGTTTAATACAAGGACTGGTCAAATATCTGCGCCAATCAGTAGTTCTACGGGACCTGGTATACAGAACTCCGAATCTGCCAAACGAAGACTTTTTAAATGATGACTGGTTATTATGTCTATAGTAGCAGCAGGAGTCAGAGACGTGATTGAATCAATGATGTACGCATTAAAACTAATCTTGAACTACTCAACCGAATGGGAGTGTATACTAACTCTCACAATGCCTTCGGTACAGGACTTTTATCAATACCTTTGACTTGAAACACGTACGAGCTTCTAAGAAGATTCAAAACAGTTACTAATGATGCGAAAATTTAGCTCATATGAGAACCAATATTGTAAAGTGCGCGAAGTTCCTTTAAATTACTTTTACAATCAGCTAGAAGCACGTTTGCCGTTGTTAAAGAGTATAGTCCGGTCACTCTGCAAGAGAAATGACTAAACGTCGCTCCCTTGTCATAGACAGCAATATATCTGGTGGAAGTGCCTTCAACGCTTCTCTGCTGGGGCCTTCTACATAGGAGAGTGTTGTGTTTCCGCTGGCAGTTGAGACACAACCTAGATGGACAGTCGCGATTACGACCGGCCTTGGGGCAATCGAAACATAATAATGCTTGCTTCACCAGATCCCAGCGTTCGTCAAGTTAATGATTACGAGCTTTTGGTATTTCGTAATGCCATGAAATTCATTACAAAATGGGCAACTAGTTGCTGACGGTGCTGCTATCGAATGAATAATTTTCCCAGATTTCATGGCCGGAGGCGTCTTCACGACACGACTTGGTGTGCGTCCGCCGTTCCACGAACATTATAACGTCTTCCATATTCGGGATGTTGTTGGATTTTAAGCTCATTTCCCACTCGGTTCGGGTAACAACCGGTAGTTTCGGTAATAGCTATGACACGGCATAGCATCCCATTGTTTTACTGGCACATTCATCATTTCAAGCGCCATTTTCCGCCATCGTATATTGTCGCAATTTTCCCAGTTTATAGGTGGGCTGTAAATCACTTCTGTTGTGCTTATATAGAAAAATTGTACGTAAGCGACCCGACGAAAGTAGCAAAGTTGTTATTGCATACGGCAATGGCCTGCCTAAACAAAACTAAAACGCATCACCTGATAATGACGATTCTTGTTGTTCTTGTGTACTGCACAATGGTCTGACCCAAACAACAGTAGAAATGCCGACGCTAAAGTGCGTCACCTGCGACGCTAAAGTGCGTCAATATTCCTTGAGCATTAATAAGCCACATTGTCAAACCACGATACCAAGTGTTATTAAATTATTAGCTGCATTTGTTTGATATAACAAACACATACATAACAAAATAGAAATGTACGAAAAAAAATTCCAGACAAATGGAGATGGAGTTTTATATCTGCGTTGTAAAATATTTAACCAACCGGAAAACTATGTGACTAATTGGATATATTTATCTACCTACCTATACATATGTAACTCACGTTTTCCGTTTTTATATTATTGATTACATGAATTCACTTAATTGAATTTAGTTGCATAGTAAATTGCTTGTAGAATTCACAAATTATAATCAAGTAGCTACCTAAATAAAATTATTAATACTGTCAACACATGATCTAGCTCTAAGTTGCATCCACAAAATATTATTTAGTCGAAAGCACAATAAGAAATTCTTACATATCATGGAATATTTTATTCTAACAATTAAATAATCTTACTTTATCTAACCTAGTTCCATTCTACTGAGAAATTCCTTGTCCGTCACGTAATTTTTTAATCTCTTTTGTTGCCCAGTTACATAATGATTTCGTACGAGTTGCCTTCGATCTTTTACCGTCGGCTAAGAACTGAGTTATCGTGACATCTTCTAACATTGGATATAACCTTGGGCCAAACGCGGTGCATAAATCTCCAATAAATCCTGCTGCACTAGCGATCATAGAGTCTGAGTTATCTCCATCTATAGCTATTCGCTTTATAAATGCAATTATATTTACTAAATGAGACTCTAAATGGAATACATCAGGGTGAGGCTGCGGTTCTACTCCTTTTAATCCTTGAATTATTCCTGTATACGCTTCCAGCACACTCTCTCGTAATTCATTTAAATATTCGATCATGTCATAACTGTTTGAATCAACCTAAAAATTAGAATAAAAGATATGAGATATAGACATTATTATACAAAATATTAATAAATAAAAAAATTTATTTGAACTCTATTCACCTGGAGTTGCGAGGCTGCATTGAGCATATCTAACACAACATTTAAATATTTCACGAACTCGCTGCCAATGCTTAAAGCCATATCTCCAAACGCTGATAAAATTTGCGGCTTAACACTGCGGTGAAGTGTTGGTTCCGATAAGTTTGCAAGAAGCAAAGTCATTATTTCATCACAGTATGGAATTATAAGTTGCTTTAGAGCCCGACATATATCTCCAGTTAAACCAACGGCAGCACAACATACTTGATATTCTTGATGAGCTTTTAGTCCCATAAATAAAAATGGTTTAAACGCGTCCATATACTTAACAAACTTGTAACCAAGTAATTCTACCAGAGTTGAAACAGCTAGGAATGCGTCTTCCTGAACACCTCCTGTTTTACCAGAACTTGAATTGAACATTGTTAAAAGTGCAGTCATTATAGCATCAGATATTTGAGGAGCATCTTCTTCACGAACTTTACGAAGAACACTTTGTAAGGTAGCACAAAGTAAAGATTGTAAGTCATTAAACTGGTGGCGGTCATTGTGACTTGCAATGTGGGATTCCATTTGTAATACTTGATTCAATCGTTCTAAAATAACTATAGTAGTTCTCTGGACAACTAAGTAGCAGTCGAGAGGAGAATTCTTTATCATATCCATTAGTGCTTCATAAGCAGCAGCTCTCAGATTCGCCTGGGTGCCGTCTTGCCTATCTGTTGTCTCCAGCAACTGAGTAATAATATACTCGAAATATGGTGATAGGCAATATGTTTCTGGAGTTTCGCCTTCATTAATTTCAGCTGCGTCATAAGCGGCGTCTGATAAACCTATAAATGCCCAGCAGACATTAGCAGAAACACGTGGTTCGGCTTTAAGGCCTTTAATAAAACATTCTAGAAGGGTATTCAAATATGTTTTGTTAATTGCTGCCTCTGGAACAATCTATAAAGTAAAAAGAATACATTAAGAAATATTTTTGCAAAATATCAAGCCTTTGACATAATTTTACTAACGAATAATATTTTTCTAGCTTTGATAGCTATTATAACTAGATAGCTTCTTGTGTCATTTTCAATCATTTAAGGAGTTAAGAGTTATTCTCTATTGTAATAATAGTGCATCAGAAATTCTCTGAAAAAACTCTGTCAAAGAGAAAGTACTACTACTCGGGCTCATATTTTTAACATATAACATTTTTATTTATTTTTTCAAAGATCTGATTTTGACCTCTTATAGCATCCGTCATATAAGGTTGACGTAGATAGTGCCCATACTTTTACATTTTTAGGAACTAAAATACTATAATTAATAATGATTTTTTCAATAAGCTCATTTTCGAATTTCGTTTAGAAAGCAAACTTCGAAAGACAGATAAATTACATTTTTACTTAGGGCTCAATCTCGATCGAAAAAATTGGTTTGGCGTTGTACAGTGTAATACATTGATTGTACAATATTACAGTGTAATATATACCTTCGCAAGTCGCCATACATAATAAGAACTAAGATCGTCTTTTGAAAGTGAAGACATCTATTTGCTTACTCTACCACCTGTGATCAAAACCGACACTCTCTTTTACTTTGCTGGGTGTTTTTCTTTTCGAAAAGAAAATCAGCATAGTAAAATTCTTAAATAAAGTTAAACCAATAAAAATTTTAAATTACAACAAAAAATGTGTTATGTCTGCAGTGCAATTCTAATTAAATAATGTATGAATTTAAAAACCTACGTCACATATACGTCCAAATGTCCACGCGGTGGTATCTCGAACTATTACACACTCATCGTACATTAAATGTATAAGTGTGGGCATTGCTTGTTCTATTAGAGGTTTAAGTGTATTAGTTTCCAAGCCACTCAAGATAGATCCGAAAGTCATAACAGCTGCATCACGGAAACGCCAATTAGGGGACTCTATGTTGTCTTTGATGAAGGGGAAAACATATGGAACAATTTCATCTTCACAACAAGTTGCTAATAGCATCAGGCAAACAGATGCAGCTTTAGCTGGACTCCAGTTATCCTCATCGTCACATTCATCCTGCTTGGTTAATTTTTCGACTAAGACAGGTGTTAAATATTGCAAAGCTCCTCTTGCGTAATGTTTTGAAACTCGAGTAGGAGCACGACCTGCATCATTCGCTTCTTGAGTTTCTATTGCTAAGTCAATTTCTTCATCGCAGACATTAGACCAAAATTCAATACCTTGCAGAGCAACTTGATCGTTCTCAGATTTCATTGCTTCTAAAGTTATGGGGAACAAAGCTTGAGCCATATATGGTTCCATATATTGATAGTACAGAGTAAGAATTTTAACGAGACATTGTAGAGCGGCAACGCACACCTGGGTGTCTTGAGATTGTGTTGCTTCGCATACTACTTCCATAATAAAATTTCTTTCCAGATCTTTTTCAAAGTTGGCTTTGGTAAATTCTAACGAATTATGTAGAGCCGTTGTTGCAGCGAGCCGAACATGATTACTAGGCTCCTGTTTTCTCATGCCATGAATAATAGCAGTTAAAATTTGATTCGACTGATGTTCTAAAACGCCATAACGTATATCTTGACATATGTATCCAATAGCTTCAAGAGCAGCTTCGCGATTTATTTCACTGGAATTATCAGCAACCACTTTGTTGACTAACGTTTGAATTAGAACTGGCCACCCTTTTGATGGTAATTCTGTTACTGCAACATAGGCAACACATTGCGCAGCACTAGAAGGTCTAGTATTTTCCGTTCCTAAAGCAGCGAGAATCTAGAAAAACAAATAACATGATTTATGTATTTATGAATATTAATAAATATATATAAAAAAAAACATATACATTTTTTTTTATGTACTCGCGCGTATCTTCCGGAAACTGATGCCATCGTTGCTGGTATTGTTGATTGACAGTTTCATCTTTACTTGTTAAATGATTCTTAAGTTGTAATCCTGCAGCCATACGTGCTACTGGGCTGTTGCTAATACTGACCAATATGTCAGACAATGCTTTTAAGAATTCGGGTAAATTTTCTTCGGCCGCTTGTTCCAAGAAATTTTTGGCTGATAGAAGCTCATTTTTGTCTTAGAATTAAAATGTTAAAAATAAAAATATTTCGTTAATAGTACTTAATAACATTGTCAAGATGTAAAAATATATATTCACAATATACATATTCATTCATTATATATTTAATTCAAATAGTACATTAGTCATTTAATGTGTTACATTATGGCTTTTAAAAAGTAAAGTAACATTTTAAATAACTGGTATACAAGTATATGGTATTTGCATTATACTGTTCATTCTAAATTTTCTAGCTTAATTTGAAAATTTCTTCTAAAACTACTTATTATAATCCAACATTGTACAAATCACTTAATATATTAATCACTCTTATAAATACGGGATACACAGATATATTGAACCGATTTCTTTCATATATCACTTTCAATGGCTGCAAACTCACTATGTCCACTTAATTTAGTTAATATATTATTACGATTGCAGCCCTTTTTGAAAAATAAACAAGTAAGGAAAGGCTAAATTCGGATGTAACCGAACATTTTATTTCGCAAAGTCAAATGGTATACTCGTTTGAGATTTCTGTGTAGTCCGATTTCGCCCATTTTCGCACTATAAAATAGAGATATGAGAAGAATATTATGTACCGAATTTGGTTGAAATCGGTTAAACAGATCTCAAGATATGGGTTTTCAACTAAAAGTGGGTTGTGCCACGCCCACTGTCTAATTTTGTACGCGGTTCCTATAAAGTCATCTCATACCATCCCAGAGATAAAATTTGTCTCTGGCGTGTTTAGTGCTTGATTTATCGCGCTTTTAGTAGTTTTTAACAGTACCGTTATATGGGGAGTGGGCGAAGTTGCCACCCGATTTCAACTATTTTCACACCGCTAAAAACATTTGCTTCTAGTGAATTTTGTTATTATAGCATTAACGGTTTAGGAGATATGCACATTAAACCTATTAGAGGCGGGACCACGCCCACTTTTTAAAAAAGTTTTAACTGCAGATGCCCCTCCCTAATGTGATCCTGTGTACCAAATAACAGTCTTGTATCTTATTGCGGAGCTTAGTTATGGCAAGTTATTTGTTTTTGATTAATGGCGTTTTGTGGGCGTGGCAGTGGTCCGATTACACTACCAACCGTCTCACGGTACCAAGAAACATGTCTACCAAGTTTCATAAAGATATCTCAATTTTTACTCAAGTTAGAGCTTGCACGGTCGGACAGACGGACGGACGGACAGACAGTCACCCGGATTTCAACTCATCTCTTCATCCTGATCATTTATATATATATAACCCTATATCTAACTCTATTAGTTTTAGGTGATACAAACAACCGTTAGGTGAACAAAACTATTATACTCTGTAGCAACAGGTTGCGAGAGTATAAAAACAACAACAGCTGCGAGCAATGAAGTAGTTGTGGGCATTCGTTAAATAAATTTGTATACATATTTCGCACTAATATATTGATACCAATTACTTCTAAAATAACATTCTGTAATATGTAACGTTCCTATTCCACTCAATTTTAAAATGTTAAGTGAATACCGTTACTCCGTAGAACAGATAGGATTCTGAAAAAGAACTTTTGTATTCATAATTTCAAACTATTTAAATCAGTTATAATGTACACCCATCGAAAGGGGAAAAATTTTGTTGAGCTAGTGGACGAGAAAAAAATCTCGAAACTGGACGAGACAAGCTACAATTTGGAAACATTAAGGGACCGTGGGAAATGTTTCGAACAAAAAGAGTCGATACTGTTAGGAATATATTTTTTGAGTAAAATTAAATTTTTTAGCGTTTTGCTCCTCTTCAGTCATTGGTGCTTTATATACAGCACAAATATGATGTTCATGATATTTAAATCACCAGAGATATCATAGGTTGCTTCATTCCAAAGTTAAAATCATTCAAAATTAATTAACATTTTAATAATTATTCACCTTTTCGTGAGCAATAACCAAATTAAATTGTTTTGATTTTTCGTTTAAAAATTGCAAACTGTTAATTATCTGTCAATTTTTCATTTTTTAGGTTGGCAACACCAATCAAACTTCGACTGAAAATAGTTAAAAATCGTAATACCATAAATAGTTGGGTTGATCTGAAGTTGAATTGCTTCAACTTTAATTCAACCGATAGGAGTTGAAAACCGTAATAGGGATATTGATTTCACGTCAAAGTAATAGTTTTTAATACGCATAAATAGTAAATTTTACAGGGTTTTCTTTATTTTTTAAACGGAGAATAAAAAAATATTGCGTTTGTATCCTTTAACGGGGCACGCGAAACATTGCAGTGAGGAAAAGCGAAAATTGATTAGAAACCTTATACAGAGCGGTAAAAATTGGTCGGGTTGGGGGAATACAATGCAATGCAAGTATGAAAAACCACCAGACAACAGAGGTCACAGACGGATTCTTCCAAAGGTTGTCGAGCGAAATATTGTCAGGTATGCCAAAACTCGACCAATAATGTCTGCTGTAGAGATCCGGAACCAATTAAATTTAGCGTGCGGTGTTCATATTGCGAGAAGGCTACGAGATTATTACTTGTATGCTCGCAGACCTCATAAGGGTTCTTTAAAAAAAATCACGAAGCACGACGTCTTAAATTTGCTCATGAACATCTGACCTGGACTAAAGTGTCGAAAACACATTATTTATGGTAGAAAAGGGCCTCGAGCGTATGTGTGACTTCGCTCTTATACAGAGTATGACCCACGATACACCACGAAAACTTTAAAACATAGTGGGCAAATATAATGGTATGTTATATTTCGTACAGAGGCGTTCGTCTGATCCATCGAATTGAAGGTATCATGGATCAGCACGAAATAGTCCAAAATGTTATGCTACCTATGCTAGGCCTGCACAGGAAGGGTTCCGGGTCAATGAAATTGAGGTTATGCATCGAGAATAACGTTTTATGTAATAAAACTAAATTCTTCTTATTTATAAAAAGTACTACGGAAAGGGAGTTTTACATTTGCAATGCAACCAGAACCAACACCATTTAAAATTGTTAACAAGATTAAGAGTGTTGGTACCCACTACTATTTCATTGCTCGCAGCTATTCATATACCTATAGTACTATAATAGTATATAGTTTTATTTTGTTGTGAATTACACACTCCAATTTTTTGGGTTAATTTTTAAGTGTAAGTAGTTAATTGGTGTATTTCTATATAACTAAGTCCTGCCATAAGTCCTGTTACAACTTAACCGTTGTAAAAATTCAACTATGATATAATACACTTTTATGCTCTCGCAACATGTTTTATAGAGTATAATAATTTTGTTCACCTAACGGTTATTTGTATCACCCAAAACTAATCTAGATAAACATACAGGATTGTATATGTACATGCATCAGGATGACGAGTGGAGTTTAAATCCGGGTTACTGTCAGCCAGTCCGTCTGTCCGAGCAAGCGATAACTTGATCAAGATATCTTGATCTGGTACACGTACTCCTTGGCACCCAAGGGAGGTTGGTATTGCAAATCGGCGTTATCGGACCATTGCCACGCGCACAAAATCCCATTAATCGAAAACTTATAAAGTGCCATAACTAAGCATTTAATTAAAATACATAACTGTAGTTTGGTACAGGGGAACGCAGTAATGAGGAACACCTGCTTCCAATACTTCCTACTTTTAATTAAAATATGTATATGCGAAAATCCCGTATATTACTTTACCTTGCGAGAGTATAAAATGTTCGGTTACACCCGAATTTAGGCATTCCTTACTTGTTTAAGAGTAAATTTTATTTAAATGTACAACGTTTTGTTAGAAATGATCACATTTTGATTTCCCACAAGCCATGAAAATATTCGACCATTGAGCAATAACAGCACGCGCAGTTTCTTTTAGTATGGATCACGTTTCTCGAACCAAAGATTTTTTTGAGACTCTCCAAATTTATGTGGGGTATCCGACAGAGCATTTTCTCCCGCTCTGACCACAAACTATAGTATATTAATATTTTTTTAGACGATCTCGGAATCGACCCAATCGGTTTCGCTTATATTCAGTACGATTATAAGTAAAAATGTGTTCTTTCATTTGATATTACTAACTTTTACATAAAACATTGTTTGTAAAAAATACAAACAGTTTTCTTAAACAAATTCAATGAACAAATTCACTTCTACGACTAAATACTTAATAACGTGTTGTACGTATCAAGCGTTTTATCTTTTTTTAGTAATCTTACGGCCCTTAATCAGAAATATACACAACTTGCTTTTATCGCTTAAAAATACTTTTTCCCAAAACCCAGTTGGCTTATTAATGAATTTTCTGATAAATTCCTACGTTTGGTATTCCTCCGTGCAGTACGGTTCTACAAGACTTATTTCTTCAAAATTTCTCATATGAACTACTTGTTGATATTATGCCCAATATGCCCGTTATCTAAGCCTATTGAATACCGTGGACTTACGGTCCTAAGCTTTTGTACGCATACTTTTTCTGATTCTGATAGAATATCGGACTTTTTATACCTATTTTGATGTAGTATGTATAATGAAAAAAGTAAGTAACATAAAAATAAAGGTTAGGAAATGCACAATTTTTCCAAAAAAAAAAATGAAATCTCTATCTCTTCTTCAACACTTTTTAACATCATGCTTGTACACATAGTTTTTCTAGTAAGTATATATAAGGCATTATTAAACGCGCATTCAATAACTAATCAATCGCGAATAAACAAACCATTATTTCAGGCATTGATAATGGAACAAAAAGAATAGAGGTGGAAAAACTATTTAATAACGCTCCTTCAACAACAACATCAGTTCTACACAAAAAAAGTTATTATGCATTATCTAGTGAACATCAGAAATAATCGGAATACCCGATTTGTTGAATTAATGCTGGTTACTCTGTAAGCGGAAACACTACGGATGAATTTTTTGGCTTCTTGATTTCTGTTCTGTTTGTTTGAATAGCCTTTAGGCAATATTGTACATATCTGCTTCTAAGTCCCGTTATTTAATTTTTTTTGACGCGCGGTTTTTGCATGCAAAAATTAATATGTTGTACAGGAGGTGTTACAGACAACATCTGGCAGAAGATTTGTGACGCAACAAACTTGTATGCGGTATAATAGAACCGAGTTAAAATTTAATGTGACAGAAATTAAAAGATATGCAACAGATTTCTACCTAATGCCAATATATACTTATATCTTTTTATTAGGCTAACATAGTTTGAAACAGTATCATACAAATAAGCCTCACAAACGGGGCTTAAAATTTTCATTAGAGCTGGTATATCTGGCACTGTTTACGATTTTACACTCTACATTGGAGAAGGAAAGCATCAAACATTTGGTTTGGGAATATCATCAGATATTGTTTAGGATTTAGCTTGTAATATTCCCATGAACCAAATTTTCAAATTATTTTTTGACAATTGGTTAAAGTCAATAAGTGTATTATCCGTAGGTACAATTCGAAGTAAGCGGTTGGAGAATTGTGATCAAAGCAGTGAGAAAGATCTTTAACAACGAGACCGCAGGTCAAGCGATTTTAAATTTGAAACAACACAAAACTTGACTACTTGTCGTTGGTATGACCATATAAGTTTTCAACGGGTTTCTCACACTATGTTATATGTCAAAGTCCCATGAGCGAATGCAAGATATGGTATAGAAAAGAGAAAATGTTTATAAATGTACCTCGTCCCGGTAATATTGAGTGCTACAACAAACATTTCTCCCATATGATCTTGCTGAGAGCCTACTAGAATTGAACAAAATCAAGTACCACTCGAATAAATGGTATATACTGATAGTAAATACATATACTGATGTATAAATTCCTCTGTAGTCTATAGTTGCCTGTTGTATGGCAGAGACCTAAAATAAAGAGACGGCGAAGTATATCCCTCTAATAAGATTGTGATTATGAACCCAACAGCAGTTTTACCAAGAAAAAGAGGTCACCCATCAGGGGTGGACGAACGGTTTAAAAGATTCTTTACCAACATTCCCTAATCTTTCGACGGCTTCTGAATCAAACTCCTATAAAAACAAGTAAGGAAGGGCTAAGTTCGGATGTAACCGAACATTTTATACTCTCGCAAAGTCAAATGGTATACTCGTTTGAGATTTCTTTGTGGATTGACTGATATTTTCGGTAGAAGGTCAACTATAGGCACTGGGGTCCACATATTTAGTACTTAGGGGTTTAAACAGTTTTGGTTTGATTTAGACAATTTTTGGCCGCAAGGTGGCATACTTTAATTGCATTATTCACGCAAAGTTTTACCCCGATATAATCATTGTTACCTGATTTGCATAGTGGAAAGTGAAAGAATCAGATGGAATTGAAAATGGTGTTACATGGGAAGTAAGCGTGGTTGTAGTGACTGATATTTTCGGTAGAAGGTTAACTATAGGCATTGGGGTCCACATATTTAGTACTTAGGGGTTTGAACAGTTTTGGTTCGATTTAGACAATTTTTGGCCGCAAGGTGGCATACTTTAATTGCATTATTCACGCAAAGTTTTACCCCGATATAATCATTGTTATCTGATTTGCATAGTGGAAAGTGAAAGAATCAGATGGAATTGAAAATGGTGTTACATGGGAAGTAAGCGGGGTTGTAGTCCGATTTTCGCACTATGGCATAGAAACATGAAAAGAACGTTACGCACCGAATTTGGTTGAAATCGGTTAAGCAGATCTCAAGATATGGGTTTTCACCTAAAAGTGGGCTGTGCCACGCCCACTGACTGATTTTGAACGCGGTTCCTATAAAGCCAATTTATACCATCTCAGAGATAAAATTTAATGTCTGTCTCTGGCGTGTTTAGTGCTTGATTTATCGCGCTTTTAGAAGTTTTTAACAGTACCGTTATATGGGGAGTGGGCGGAGTTGCCACCCGATTTCAACTATTTTCACACCGTCAATAGAAGTGCTAAAAACATTTGCTTCTAGTGAATTTAGTTATTATAGCATTAGCGGTTTAGGAGATATGCACATTAAACCTATTAGAGGCCGGACCACGCCCACTTTAAAAAAAAAGTTTTAACTGCAGATGCCCCTCCCTAATGTGATCCTGTGTACTAAATAACAGTCTTTTATCTTATTGCGGAGCTTAGTTATGGCAAGTTATTTGTTTTTGATTAATAGCGTTTTGTGGGCGTGGCAGTGGTCCGATTACGCCCATCTGCAATACCAACCGTCTCACGGTACCAAGAAACATGTCTACCAAGTTTCATAAAGATATCTCAATTTTTTTTACTCAAGTTAGAGCTTGCACGGACGGACGGACGGACAGATAGTCACCCGGATTTTAACTCGTCTCTTCATCCTGTTCATTTATATATATATAACCCTATATCTAACTCGATTAGTTTTAGGTGATACAAACAACCGTTAGGTGAACAAAACTATTATACAACAGGTTATAAGAAACCGTATTTTGAAGAACTTGCAAAATCTACATGATATAATCTGGGTAGAATAAATAGCAAAAGGCAGATGCAGGTTATGCCACACTGGTTACCTGTGCTCTAAACGCAGCAAATGCAATGTTTATTTGTGCTGCAATAATACATCCTGTATCTAGCGAACCAGGACACCAATTACCATGACATTTATATCAGTTCATATTCGCTTCACGATTAACACAAATCAGTCGTCAAATATGTTTTATCGGTTCCAATTTTAATTCGATCATGAGAGGGTTAATAAAAATTATTAATATAAGAGATAATTTTAAACTTTCCGCACAATCAAACCCTACATTGAACATTGATTGTTTGGGGCACTTTATTTTGTATTCGATTTTCACGGACGCATTTACTAAATCAGCGGATTTTCAGTTCTAAAATGGTTTATGACCAATTCTCTCTGTTCAACTCTCGTACCCCTGCGGGCAGGGGATAGAATATGCCCGCGGCAAGGCATGCCTGTCGTAAAAGGCGACTAAAAGCCAATATGCACTATGACTGTTATTATATTCTTTGCCCAGTAATATCAGCATAGTATATGGAGTGATAGTGCTATAATACTCAGCTTGAACTGATATTAGAAACACTTTAAATGAAAAAGCGAATAAAAAGACATTTGAAGTTCAAGCGACAAATGTCACCAGTCATTTGAGTAATGGGTAGCTCAACTGGCAGTAGTTTAGGCTACGCAGTCTGACCGGAGACTTTCCGGTACCACGGGGAGCAGAAAGCCCTTGGACTTCTGTTCAATCTGCTCATTGGGTTCGGCCCTTTGGGGAGTATCGTGGTGGCTGTGGTTTAAACCTAAATGCTGGAAGAACTGAATTTTCAGTTCGAAAAAAGAAGTTACACAAGTAACTGGGTGCCGTACCCGAAAACGGAAGAGGTTTTAGGTCGGCCTCGAATCATACCAAGATGGTAGTGTGGACCCAGACACACTGCCACTGGTATCCAAATAAATACTTGCATAAGCTCGTATTGTTTGGGGCGCTGATCAACGCATTGTATTGATCCGTTGTGTTTTGAACACCGTGAGGTAAGGCCGTCGCCGGCAGGTACTCACGTAAATCTACAACGAAAGTTGTTCAACTCTCGTACGCATACAATAATTGAAAGTGAGTTGTAGAAGATGTCAAACGTATATGAGACTGCCACGTGTCAAATTTAATGCTATGCAGCTGAATTCCGTATTTTGCGTTATTATATATAATTATATTTGCGATATTGATCTGCCTGCAGATCCTTTTTCCTAAAGAATTACATCAAAATATTTTTTTTTTTATTAAATCTAATTTTCATATTATTGTAACCTTGTTTGTAAAATTGAAGTTGCGTTAGCATATGGCAAACGTCTATACGGTGATTCACAATATATGTTTTATGTGTAAGTTTATTTAGATTCGGTCCATTCGAGCTATATAAAAACGTTATAATAATACAAGTGGTTTTGAATTTTACTTGCCGATTTAAAGTACTATTACCAATATTTTTATTACAAGATTACAATTTTTCAGATATTGCAGCTTTGTACTGAGTAACTTATTCTGTTTTCATGTTCATCGTCTTTCACTTTCACTGTTTTCTGACCCATCACATTATTATGCGGTGACGTTATTTCATTTTTACGAAATTAATAGCGTTTTCTTTGCGCAAAAAAATATTGCATTTATTCTGTCCTATACTCGGCCTGTCAAATTTGCGTGTTCTTTTCATAACATTTTTATACTCTTGAAACATGTTGCTACAGAGTGTAATAGTTTTGTTCCCCTAACGGGACGAGGTGAATTCTAAGTGACGGTCAGTCCGTCCGTATATCTGTCCGTTGATTTGAGTAAAAATGGAAATATCTTGATGACATCTTCATTGGCACTCAACGGATGTAGATATTGCAGATGGGCAGAATCGGTCCATTGGCACGCCCAGAAAACGTCATCAAACGAAAATATTTAAAGTACCAAACTGAGGCAAATTAAGATACAAAAACTGTATTTGGGTACGTAGCTCCGTGGGTAAAATCTGATAATCACCACGCCCACTCCCTATATAACGGTTATATTGAAAACTACCAAAAGTACGATAACTCACTGAATAACTGAGCCACAATCATTAAATTTCACAACCTGGATGTTAGGGAAAGGTTTTATAGGTTCTGGTGAGAAAATTGAGCAATGGGCGTGACAGGGCCCCCTTTTAGGTGAAATCCTATACCTCAGGAGCTACTTGACCAATTTCAACCAAATGAGGTGTTTAATTTACGTCCAAAAATTGTCGAAATCGAACTATAACTTGTGCCAATAATGGGTAAAATCGGGTCAACCTTTTTCTTAGTCCCCATATACCTAACACAAATATATTCGAGCCTCCGGTTCACTTTGAAGCGCATCTATCGAGCAATATATACGAAATCTTAATGAGTTCAAAAAGAGTTCTAATAACAGTGTATCCTCTTTGCTTATGTGGATGAAATAACGGCGATACTTTCCTTCGATTGATATAAAGTTTTGCCAAAACCTGAAGATGTTCCTCTGCCTTTTTTCTTTGCTTATTGCAAGAGTAAGAAATGTTTGGTTACGCACGAACTAAGCTTGTTCTTACTTGTTTCAGGTTCGTTTGTTCTTTTCTCAAAATGTCTTCTAACCAGAAAAAAATGCAACGATTCTGGCCTTCTCTAAATGTAAGGATGAGAGTTGACCAGCGGAAGTTTATTTATCGCTTTTTTAATCAAGTTGTTCTACTAATTAAAATGAATCGGTCAATTTTGTTAAGCTAAATAATGAAAATTACTATGGATTTGGTTGAAATTTTTTTGATCTTTTGCCATGAAAAAAATTCAACATAAAAAGCGTTATGGAGAAAATAAAACTCTATTAATCGAATGATTTTGAATTTCCGTACTAACCAAAAATATATATACAAAGAAGTAAGCCCTCAGAAGTTTCAAAACCTTTGGCATTGAATGTTGAAGTAGGAGACGTATTACATTAACCTTGGATTTTACATACCTGGCGAAACCGTTTTCTCCAAGACTCTAATCAAATGAAGAGTAACTTGAGCATTCATTTTGAACGGCTGATTATGAATTTCGCTCCTCTCAATCTAGAAAAATTAAACAATATATAAATTATCAACAATTTTGTTTATTTTTATTAATGTTTCTTTAAACAAGAAGTTCTAATACGAGTATACAGTGCAGTCTTGTAATATTTGTACGAGTATTCTCTCAACATGTTGCACAGAGAATAATAATTAATTCTAATAGATATAGTTACAAGTATATTTAGCTACATGATCAGGATGACGCAGATGAATTGAATTCCGGATATGTGTCAGTCCGCCCGTCCGTCCATTCAAACGATAACTTTAGTAAATATAGATAATAATGTGTTCTTGTTCCAAAATAAATTCAATCGGGCTAATACTTTCCCTAGTTTCGCACATCTAACATGAACATATTCTAACTTCTGGTTTAATTTATATCGTATTTATCGGTGAGTCTGTCAGATGTCAGATTGAATACACTTTTAATGAACTTTTTTGATCAGTTATTTTGTACAAATACAAGAAAATCGTTAACTTCGGTTGCACCGAAGCTTCACAAATACAAAAGGTTCCTCCGTTCCCACAACAGTCGGGTCTACGAAACCGGAACGGACTTGGATTTTTATCCGGCCAAGGACTGTCAACTCAGCAGAGTGCAAAATTTCAGATCGATACTTCAAAAACTCGATTCGCGTACATACAGACAGACTGACATGGCTGAATCGGCTCAGCTCGTCAAGCTGATTATTTAGATATACATTTTACCTCCGACGATCTCTGACGTTTCCTTCTGGGGGTTACAAAGATCGTGGCAAACTTAATATACCCTTTTCAAAGTATAACATGGTTAAAACATTACCTTGATGAACTCGTGAAGAAAAATCTCGAAACTCATCGAAGTAAGCCAAAAATTGTGAGCAGTACAAATAAACGTGGTGAAAAATATGAAAAGTTGAATTTGAGTGATCATGAAGACATTTTCGTATGCGAAGCACATCAATTTTGGCTCTGATTTAAATTCAACTGAGTCAAGTTCCTAACCATAGTAGGGGTATCAGAGAACGTCTTTTTTTCGCTATCTTTGTATGTAAAAATTACATTTAAAAGTAAAAACTAAAGTATCGAGCTGAATTGTACAAGAGAGTATGCGGATACCCCATAAAAGTGACTATTTTCAATGCTACCAAATTTTGTTTTACATATTTTAGACCAGTTTTACTACTGTGAATGGCTGAAATAAAAAATGAAAATCTTAATTAATTAAAATCAATTACGAAAGTTTATAGAAAACAAATTATGGGGTCACTGAAGCGTTTTAAGACACGGCAAAAAATTCTACCATCATGAAAGAAGAGTGTTCTTACCACCTCCAGTTTCTTCATCAAAAACTCATTCACTTTTTTGGTCTTCATTTAATTCATGTGATTCATGAATATAAAGATCAAAATTTGTCTTATCTTAATATAAATACGTTAAGTTAATACGAATAGTAAATACGTGCAGTTCAGACATGCCCAATATTGTGATTACCTTTGTTATTGTTGTAGCGGTTATCTAGACCCTGTTTAGGTCTACAGACAAGCACTGACCGCCATTCACAGTGGAGCCATTAACACTTTCATCGACTCCCTCTCAGTGAATGGCGTACTAGGAGTCAAACCACCACCCATAGCAGACGTAGAGCTGCCTCGCGAAACCAGAGTGACCCTCGCGCAACTTCGTTCTGGATATTGTATCAGGTTAAACTCCTACTTATCCATAATAAACCCCGATATTTCTAATACATGTCCTGCGTGCAATGAGGCTCCGCATGACACTAACCACCTCTTTGCATGCCCAACAAACCCAACTCATCTAACACCCTAGATGACCTCGACGACAACCAAACTATCACTTATTATCCAAGCGGGGACTAGATAACCGTTACAACAACAACCCTGTTTAGGTTGCAAGGCGTTAGTTATCTAACTCTATTCGGATCGGTAATTTGCGATTACCGTCTTCTCATTTGATACAATCAGCATCATAATGTGGTTTAGAGCTGGATATATATTTAGACTCCATGTCGTAATATAAATATTCGATTAGCTTTATGTCAATCGGTAGTAAAAATTGTGGCTATTGTACGTTCCCATAGGGAAATTAATGAGTACAAAGAAATAATAAGTTATAATAATAGCAAGTATGATTTGAATCCATTTACGCATTCATCGAATAAGGAATATTGAATTCATTTGCATACTTTTTTAAAATAACATTTTACCAACATCTGAAAATGCTGTTCCCTTTGAGCCTCACAATATAAAATGTTTGTATTTATAATTTACCACCAATGAATAATAACGAAATAAGTAAATGCCTCTTAGAAGCCGGTATCACAATTGGACAATGGGCGTGGCACAATGCTACAATAATAGAAATGGGCGAAATCGGAGTAGAATCACGCCTACTTCCCATATAACATAAAGATATATTCCATCTCATTCTTTCACTTAACAGTATACCATTTAAGGCCGATACCGAAAATATTGGTCCATCTTTGAGGTTTTTTTGTGATTTTCTCCAAATTATATATCGTTATGTCAAAATTTGATAACATCATTTCAATACTTCCCTTAGCTCCATATATCTACCTAATAGAAAGATTTTCGGAATTCCGGCTGACTTTATACTATATATACTGGTCAAGACTGGTCTCTCTCTAATAATAGTTTGTCCTTATGCCTAAAATTTATAAAATTGGGCAAAAACCATTCCAAACCCCAAGAATATTGTGTCGTAATCGTATTTAATTTATAGAATATATGTACATATATCGGTCATTAAGAAAGATGTCTTAGCTTAGAATGCCGATGTCTTAGCTTAGAATGCCGATGATGATTCAGATGAGGAACAGAAAAAAATGGCCATAGCTGCAGGATTCACGATAAAAGTAATCACAGGCTTTATTAGGAGCAAAGTTTAAATTAGGAATTTAAATCATTTACAAAATCTGGAAGAGGTTTAAACTAACCAAAGACGCATTTAATCTCACCCTATCGCAATTAAAATTTAAAGGGCATTTAACAAATAACAATACACATATTTGGTTATCGGATGGATTGATGGTACAAATTTTGGTCTTCAAAAACCAACTGCAAAGGAAAATGTTTTCCAAAAGAAAAGTCCAAAGACTTTTGTGTAAAATGTTTTGTGTTGCAGTTTTAGAAAATATGTTCAACCTAATAAAAGAAATTGTTTTTTGGTTATTTTGTACTTAAAATGTTTTGAAAAACGAAGATTGCCTTATTACACTTAGATAAGTGGACATCAATAAGACCTTCTGTTAAAATTGAAACAAGTAAGTTTATTCTTAAAAACCAAACAAAAGAAAAAGAAAAAAAACTTAAATTAATTAATTTATAATATTCAATTCTTATTTATTTATTTAAAACATAAAAAACACGTAAAAAGTTATATTTCACTCAAACTTGCCAATTCAATATGGTTCCAATATAATGCAATTATTATCCGTTACTTTCGTAGTTTTTGTTTAATATACAAGTAGATCTAAATGACAATCTAACATATCTTCCGAAGTTAATTTATTATTATTATAGAATTCTCTAAAAATTTCATCCACTAGCGGCAGCATATCTATGCGATCATTTTTGTTTTTAGTGCTAATTTTTATTGGTGAGATAATTTTTTATTTAAGCATTATTGATACGATACTTCGATTAATGAATGCATTATTAATGTATTTGAAAGGATCGTCTGTACTTAAAAACAAGAAAAAAAGTTAACTTCGGTTGCGCCGAGGCTATAATACCCTTCACAAATGCAAAGGCCCCTTACAAGAACTTGATTCCGTACGTTCAATTTGTATGGCAGCTATATGATATAGTGATCTGATCTGACCAATTTCTGTAGAGAATAATTTGTTGCCTTAAGCAATAACTCGTGCCTAATTTCGTGAAGATACCTCGTCAAATAAAAAAATTTTCCGTGCAAGCACTTTACTCCGATCGTTCAGTTAATATGGCAGCTATATGCTATAGTCATCCGCTCTATACAATTTCTTCGGAGATTAGATTAATTCTTTAAATAATAATACATGCCAAATTTCGTGAAGATACCTCGTCAAATGAAAGAGTTTTCCATACAAGCACTTCATTCCGATTGTTCAGTTTGTATGGCAGCTTTATGCTATAGTCATCCGATCTGAATAATTTCTTCGGAGATTACATTGTTGCATAGAGGACATGGTTAAATCAACTCAGCTGATCAGTATGTATATATTTTATAGGGTCTCCGACGTTTCCTTCTGGGTGTTACAAACTTCGTGGCAAACTTAATATACCCTGTTCAGGGTATAATGATACCATATTCCTTAGTAAATGAAAGCCATTCAATGTCATGTCAACTGAATTTATCACCTTTATTATCTACTTTTCTCCAAGTAAATACATTTTTCGATGCGAGTGCGAAAACTACAATATCTGATTGAGCCATTTCGTTAACAAACATTTTTTTCATTACTCTAACTGTTCTTATAAATTATTACCAATCACGAGGATGATGGATTTTTATTGAATATTTGTTTTTTCCCTATCGCACTCCTGTGCGTGTAACCAGGAACCATAAATTTATAATCAAGTGTGTGGCAAGTGTCAATCTTTGATTGTTTAAATTTTAAATCGAGTGTACTAAAGAGTTGAGTAAAATTTTGAAAGCAACAAGGAATGGTTGTATTTATCTCTACAGAGGCGATGCAATGCAGATACAGACAATCACTCGGATACAGACAATCACGCTTACAAGTATCGCGACGAGCATAGTACGACTCATAGGATGGAAAACTTTTTATGAAATCTAAAATTTATTGCTCTCTTGCCTTGAAAAGTTTTCTAGTTCTAGTGCACGTATGTTTTCCACGCAAATCTCCACTGAGAAGACATCCTTCAAGTTTTAACTTGCAACCGTTTTTATGAACTTTTCGGTTTCGGACAACGAGAATCTGAAATTCAGTTACTATCAACCGCTCAAAAATAATACAAGTAGGAATGTGGTTTACTTCCGAGGTTTTTTTTCGTCTTTTACTCTTTTATAGTATTCGTTTCTTGAATTTCAATTAAGCCAGTAAAATATGCCTTATGTAAATTAAAGGAATCTTGTCTGCAGTACTGCGTGTGAGTGAATTGTTGTTCCTCGTATGTTATTCCAGCAGCACATGATGTCCTGCCAGATTCCAGTGCGACCACTTTGTTTGCAATACTATCCGATTTTTTTTAATTTCAATTTTTATTACTTATTATTAGCCAATAAATAAGTTTAGTACGTGCAACTTCACTTTCCGAATCTGAGCTAGACGCAGTGCAATTGCTTATGTTAAAATATGGATCAACAACCGAATCATAACTAGAAACATCAACATTACTTGCTAATGTCTAATGGACTCAGTAAATTTTCATTTTCCATTTGAATAAGGAAATATTCTAAACAACTTGACAGTTGTTCAGCAACTGAACAAGCTGAAGTAGAAAGACCGATGAAATAAAAAACATCACAAAAAAAAAAAATTTTGTTGATTTAAACATCATTATCGGCGAACGAAAATTTAGCTGATCATTCTAAGTATACTTAAGATGTTCTGTAAAACGACATAATTCACTTACTTGATGATTTTAATTTTATTATAAGCACCTATGTCCATTTAAGTTTAGGACATAGAGGCCTAAGTAAATATGAGATGCTAACTAAACAAAAAAAGGGGCGGGAAAATAGCAAAAATTTCCGTTCTTAGTCAACAGTCATTTGAGTTCAGAAAAGAAATAATTTGCCATCTTCGGACAACTCTGGTGATCGACCAAGGACATTGAACGATGCTCGTCATGGAACGATTAATTTGTAAAAACTCTAAATCAATCCCTTAGGAAGCTACTCAAGTCAATAACAAACCAATAAGAGTACAATAGTTTTGGTCACCTTACGGTTATTTGTAACACACAGTATTTAAAGAGCGATTGTAACCGACTAGTGTATTTTACTGGGAAAGGGTTATTATTTCTTATTAATATGTGATCTGTACACGTTCAATAGCAACTTTCAGTTCCTTTTTATTGTTTATTTTGTGCTCGTGCTTCATTAAAGCTTAAATATGCGGAATTAAAAAAATTTTCTGAAATGCAAAAGAGTAATATTTTGATTTTGCGATAAGAAAAGATGACCATTTGGGAAATTAGTAAATTATACAGTTGCCTTCGTAAGTCCTCCATCGGAGAATTTCTAAAAAATTTTCGAAATAATGAAAAGAAGACAAGCTCAAGGGAAGATCGGGTGATAGAACGTATCAGCTTGAGGGACCGCTTCAAAACTGCTGAGGACATTAAGGTGGAGTTATTTAAAGATGTCGGTAGCGCCCGAGCCGTTCGTCGAAGGCTTCAAGAGGTTGCTTGGAACACTCGTGCAGCCGCCAAAAAAAAACTCTCTTACCTTCAAAAATGCGTCAAAACCGTTTACGATGGGAAAATAACATCAAAACTGGGCTCATCTTGATTCGCGAAATGTTATCTTCTCAGATAAGCCCAAATGCAACCTATTTTGCAGCGACGGTATGTCCTATTTAAGAAGGAGAACTGGGGAGCGGTTAAAGGACGAATGCGTTCAAAGAACAGTTAAGCAGGGAGGCAGCCGAATGGTCTTGTGTTGCTTTTCTTTCCATGGCCTTGGGCAACTTGCCCTAATATATGGAACCGTTAACGGGACTTGTGTGTCAGGAGATACTTAAGACTAATTGTATACCCTCAATAGATAACCACTTTTCACGAGCAGATGTCCCTTTTTTTCAGGATGATTCTACGCCCTGCCATCGTGCTAAAATAGTAAGTATCACTTTTTTGTACAACTAGAGTTTATTGCTATAATTTTAATTGCAAATTGTATTTCTTCTTTATTTCAGGTGAAGAATTATTCATCGACAATCGGGGTATCGACTTTGGAGTGGCCAGATATCCCAGAAGGAACTTTAAAAAATAGCATTAATTCAATGTGCGAGCGTGTAAAACCGTTATTAAAAGCAGAGGAGGTTCGACAAAATACTAATGAGATTGTTTTTTTTTTATCGATTAGTGTTTACTATAACTGAAACTATAAAATCACGTCAAAATAAACACAAAATTAAACATTTGACTAATATAATAACGAAAAACTTTGATTTTTTAATTTTCCGGATTTCATTGTCAGCTACTGTAATATTAAGATTTTCGAACTCCCAGTTATACTTCATATATCGACCAATGCGGGAGTTAATTTAATAAAATTGAGAGAGCATGTTTATCTAATAATATTAATATCTTTGTGCCTAAAATGGCTGAAATCGGGCGAGAACTGATTGTTCCAAAAGTAAGAATTTCCGAAGTTCTCAACGAGCTGCACAACGGTTCAAGTGGAGAACACATGGATATCAATAAAACCTTGGAGAAATTAAAACAAAGATTTTATTGGGTTGGTTGTCGTCAATCAGTTACGGAGTGGATCGCCAATTGTGTCGAGTGCATTGCTGCTAAAGGGCCGCGGTCCAGAAGTCATGGTCAGATGAAGTAGTACAATTCAGGTGCGCCGTTTAAGCGAGTAGCCATGGATGTAGCTGGTTTTGATAGTCATGGACTATTTCAGCAAATGGCCAGAGTTAAACGCAATTCCTAACCAAGAGGCAGGAACAGTAGCAGATGTATTCATCAACAATTGGATATCGAGATATGGTGTTCCAATAGAATTACATTCTGACCAAGGGAGAAATTTTGAATCAGCCCTAATACGGGATATATGCCTGAAACTGGGTATCCGGAAAACCGGTACAACTGCACTACATCCACAGTCCGATGACATGGTGGAACGATTCAATCGAACTTTGGAAGAATATTTGAGAAAAGTTAGGGACAAGTATCAAAAAGATTGGAATACCCATATATCCTTGTTCCTGATGGCTTATCTGCTGTACATGAAACAACGGGGCAGACTCCAGCAAGGGTAATTTTTGGTAATGATCTTCGGCTACCAATTGATTTAAAATTTGGAATTAACGCCAACGGAGGAAGGAATGCTAAGGAATTCAACAGTATCCTAGAAGATGAGACGAGGGATATGCATGCTATGGTGAGACAGCACACCAAAATTATGAGCGATAAAATGAAAGCAAAATACGACAAGGCAATGAACTCTGAGCGTTTTATTGAAGGCAATTGGGTATTGTTATATAACCCACAACGAAAGACAGGGGTGTCTCCCAAATTACAGTGAAATTGGGAAGGACCATGCCAGGTTATTAAACGACTCAACGATGTAGGGTATCGCATACAGACCATTGAAAGACTAAGAAATAAAATGAAGTTAGTTCATCTGGAATGACTTGTTGCATTTGGTACCGCAAATATGTCTTAATTGGAATGATCAGACTTAGGTGGTGGGCATTGTGGCGAACACGAATACCTGAACAAATCAGAATCGACGATAAACTGCCAGAAGAAACTAGAAAGCGAATTCTTGGTTGCCAGAATGTTTGAGTAGCGAAGTTTTGTTAAAGACCTACTATATAAGGGCTGCCGGATTGTGCAGCAGACACAGTCCTAATTGGAGTTTTGCCGTGTAAAGAGGAAATTAGCTATAAGCAATAAATTGTAAGCTCGAATAACGAACAATAAGTGTTAAGTGGTTGGAATTACAAATAATAAGTGTGTAGCCATTAAGTTGGGACTTTTAATTAACTCAAGAGTGAGTTATAGGTAGAGAATTTATCGAGAAATTCGTTATACTATTATATGTATGTCCGCTACACCTAAGCTATCGGAGCAATTATTACATTACATTATATAAGGTTGGAAGGTATCTCCCTTCCGCTTTTTTGTCTTTTGAATTTCGCGGCCATGTACAAAGCGCTACAGAGCTCGTATCTGGCAACACTATACATAATTTGAAAGGTCTTGACATAACCTACAAAACAACGCTATACATGATTAGTTTGGATATTGCGTTCAACAGTTATAGACGTGTAAACATGGAGTTCACTAACGCCGAAATTCGCGCTATTTTAAAGTTTTCCTTCGTTAAAGGCAAATCCGCTAGAGAAACGTTCCGTGAGATTAATAGTGTTTTGGGGGATGGTACTCTATCACTTCGAACCGCGGAGGAATGGTTTCGACGATTCAGAGCCGGTGAAAACGACACCATGGATAAGCCAGCCGGCGGAAGACCTGTGACGACAAATACCGATCAAATCATGGAATACATCGAGTTAGACCGGCATATGGCATCTCGTGACATCGCCCAGGTGATGGGAGTTAGTCACCAAACCATTTTGAACCATCTGCAGAAGGCTGGATACAAAAAAAAGTTTGATGTTTGGGTGCCGCATAATTTGACGCAAAAAAACCTTCTGGACCGAATCAACGCCTGCGATATGCTGCTGAAACGGAACGAACTCGTCCCATTCTTGAAGCGGATGGTGACTGGCGACGAAAAATGGATCACATACGACAATATCAAGCGAAAACGGTCGTGGTCGAAGGCCGGTGAATCGTCCCAAACAGTGGCCAAGCCGGGATTGACGGCCAGGAAGGTTTTGCTGTGTGTTTGGTGGGATTGGAAGGGAATCATCCACTATGAGCTGCTCCCATATGGCCACACGCTTAATTCTACCATCTACTGCGAACAACTGGACCGCTTGAAGCAGGCGATCGACCAGAAGTGTCCAGAATTGGCCAACAGGAAGGGTGTAGTGTTCCACCAGGACAACGTCAGACCACACACTTCGTTGATGACTCGTCAGAAGCTACGGGAGCTCGGATGGGAGGTTTTATCGCATCCACCATATAGCCCGGACGTAGCGCCAAGTGATTACCAACTGTTCCTGTCCATGGCGAATGCCCTTGGTGGTGTAAAGTTGAACTCAAAAGAGGCTTGTGAAAAGTGGCTGTCCGAATTCTTCGCAAATAAGGAGGAAGGTATTATGAAGTTGCCGTCTAGATGGAAACAGATCAGCGAACAAAACGGCGCATATTTTAACTAAATTCGATCACTGTAACACTTTCTATAAAAGTCTATATCTAATATCACTTTCTATTCTATAAAGCATTGAATGAAGAGCAAAAAATCGGAAGGGAGATACCGTCCAACCTTATATATACCTCAAATAATGAAAGGTGCTTCAAACAGATTTTTATACTCTCGCAACATTTTGCTACTGATTATAATAGTTTTGTTCACCTAACAGTTCTTGTTAACACCTAAAATAAGTCGGGATAGAGTTATGTATATTTAAAATGATCAGTATGACGGGAAGATTAGAAATCCAGGTGACTGTTTGACTTTTTCGCCTGTCGATGCAATAATGTGGCCGCATTTACAAAATGTCATTAATCGACAACATGTAAAGTACAATATTAAACTGCAAATGAGTATGCTTTTTGAAAATCTAGGTGCGTCACTGTATCGCATTAGGAGCATACTGAGGTTACTCCCTTAATTTTAATTTTGTGTCATTCTATGAACTTAAACATGTAAGAGATTATTCTGAGGACTCGGACGCAGTGCAATTGCTTATGTTAAAATATGGATCAACAACCGAATCATAACTAGAAACATCAACATTACTCATATTGCTAATGTCTAATGGACTCAGTAAATTTTCATTTTCCATTTGAATAAGGAAATATTCTAAACAACTTGACAGTTGTTCAGCAACTGAACAAGCTGAAGTAGAAAGAGCGATGAAATAAAAAACATCACACAAAAAAAAAATTTTGTTGATTTAAACATCATTATCGGCGAACGAAAATTTAGCTGATCATTCTAAGTATACTTAAGATGTTCTGTAAAACGACATAATTCACTTACTTGATGATTTTAATTTTATTATAAGCACCTATGTCCATTTAAGTTTAGGACATAGAGGCCTAAGTAAATATGAGATGCTAACTAAACAAAAAAAGGGGCGGGAAAATAGCAAAAATTTCCGTTCTTAGTCAACAGTCATTTGAGTTCAGAAAAGAAATAATTTGCCATCTTCGGACAACTCTGGTGATCGACCAAGGACATTGAACGATGCTCGTCATGGAACGATTAATTTGTAAAAACTCTAAATCAATCCCTTAGGAAGCTACTCAAGTCAATAACAAACCAATAAGAGTACAATAGTTTTGGTCACCTTACGGTTATTTGTAACACACAGTATTTAAAGAGCGATTGTAACCGACTAGTGTATTTTACTGGGAAAGGGTTATTATTTCTTATTAATATGTGATCTGTACACGTTCAATAGCAACTTTCAGTTCCTTTTTATTGTTTATTTTGTGCTCGTGCTTCATTAAAGCTTAAATATGCGGAATTAAAAAAATTTTCTGAAATGCAAAAGAGTAATATTTTAATTTTGCGATAAGAAAAGATGACCATTTGGGAAATTAGTAAATTATACAGTTGCCTTCGTAAGTCCTCCATCGGAGAATTTCTAAAAAATTTTCGAAATAATGAAAAGAAGACAAGCTCAAAGGAAGATCGGGTGATAGAACGTATCAGCTTGAGGGACCGCTTCAAAACTGCTGAGGACATTAAGGTGGAGTTATTTAAAGATGTCGGTAGCGCCCGAGCCGTTCGTCGAAGGCTTCAAGAGGTTGCTTGGAACACTCGTGCAGCCGCCAAAAAAAAAACTCTCTTACCTTCAAAAATGCGTCAAAACCGTTTACGATGGGAAAATAACATCAAAACTGGGCTCATCTTGATTCGCGAAATGTTATCTTCTCAGATAAGCCCAAATGCAACCTATTTTGCAGCGACGGTATGTCCTATTTAAGAAGGAGAACTGGGGAGCGGTTAAAGGACGAATGCGTTCAAAGAACAGTTAAGCAGGGAGGCAGCCGAATGGTCTTGTGTTGCTTTTCTTTCCATGGCCTTGGGCAACTTGCCCTAATATATGGAACCGTTAACGGGACTTGTGTGTCAGGAGATACTTAAGACTAATTGTATACCCTCAATAGATAACCACTTTTCACGAGCAGATGTCCCTTTTTTTCAGGATGATTCTACGCCCTGCCATCGTGCTAAAATAGTAAGTATCACTTTTTTGTACAACTAGAGTTTATTGCTATAATTTTAATTGCAAATTGTATTTCTTCTTTATTTCAGGTGAAGAATTATTCATCGACAATCGGGGTATCGACTTTGGAGTGGCCAGGTATCCCAGAAGGAACTTTAAAAAATAGCATTAATTCAATGTGCGAGCGTGTAAAACCGTTATTAAAAGCAGAGGAGGTTCGACAAAATACTAATGAGATTGTTTTTTTTTTATCGATTAGTGTTTACTATAACTGAAACTATAAAATCACGTCAAAATAAACACAAAATTAAACATTTGACTAATATAATAACGAAAAACTTTGATTTTTTATTTTTCCGGATTTCATTGTCAGCTACTGTAATATTAAGATTTTCGAACTCCCAGTTATACTTCATATATCGACCAATGCGGGAGTTAATTTAATAAAATTGAGAGAGCATGTTTATCTAATAATATTAATATCTTTGTGCCTAAAATGGCTGAAATCGGGCGAGAACTGATTGTTCCAAAAGTAAGAATTTCCGAAGTTCTCAACGAGCTGCACAACGGTTCAAGTGGAGAACACATGGATATCAATAAAACCTTGGAGAAATTAAAACAAAGATTTTATTGGGTTGGTTGTCGTCAATCAGTTACGGAGTGGATCGCCAATTGTGTCGAGTGCATTGCTGCTAAAGGGCCGCGGTCCAGAAGTCATGGTCAGATGAAGTAGTAAAATTCAGGTGCGCCGTTTAAGCGAGTAGCCATGGATGTAGCTGGTTTTGATAGTCATGGACTATTTCAGCAAATGGCCAGAGTTAAACGCAATTCCTAACCAAGAGGCAGGAACAGTAGCAGATGTATTCATCAACAATTGGATATCGAGATATGGTGTTCCAATAGAATTACATTCTGACCAAGGGAGAAATTTTGAATCAGCTCTAATACGGGATATATGCCTGAAACTGGGTATCCGGAAAACCGGTACAACTGCACTACATCCACAGTCCGATGACATGGTGGAACGATTCAATCGAACTTTGGAAGAATATTTGAGAAAAGTTAGGGACAAGTATCAAAAAGATTGGAATACCCATATATCCTTGTTCCTGATGGCTTATCTGCTGTACATGAAACAACGGGGCAGACTCCAGCAAGGGTAATTTTTGGTAATGATCTTCGGCTACCAATTGATTTAAAATTTGGAATTAACGCCAACGGAGGAAGGAATGCTAAGGAATTCAACAGTATCCTAGAAGATGAGACGAGGGATATGCATGCTATGGTGAGACAGCACACCAAAATTATGAGCGATAAAATGAAAGCAAAATACGACAAGGCAATGAACTCTGAGCGTTTTATTGAAGGCAATTGGGTATTGTTATATAACCCACAACGAAAGACAGGGGTGTCTCCCAAATTACAGTGAAATTGGGAAGGACCATGCCAGGTTATTAAACGACTCAACGATGTAGGGTATCGCATACAGACCATTGAAAGACTAAGAAATAAAATGAAGTTAGTTCATCTGGAATGACTTGTTGCATTTGGTACCGCAAATATGTCTTAATTGGAATGATCAGACTTAGGTGGTGGGCATTGTGGCGAACACGAATACCTGAACAAATCAGAATCGACGATAAACTGCCAGAAGAAACTAGAAAGCGAATTCTTGGTTGCCAGAATGTTTGAGTAGCGAAGTTTTGTTAAAGACCTACTATATAAGGGCTGCCGGATTGTGCAGCAGACACAGTCCTAATTGGAGTTTTGCCGTGTAAAGAGGAAATTAGCTATAAGCAATAAATTGTAAGCTCGAATAACGAACAATAAGTGTTAAGTGGTTGGAATTACAAATAATAAGTGTGTAGCCATTAAGTTGGGACTTTTAATTAACTCAAGAGTGAGTTATAGGTAGAGAATTTATCGAGAAATTCGTTATACTATTATATGTATGTCCGCTACACCTAAGCTATCGGAGCAATTATTACATTACATTATATAAGGTTGGAAGGTATCTCCCTTCCGCTTTTTTGTCTTTTGAATTTCGCGGCCATGTACAAAGCGCTACAGAGCTCGTATCTGGCAACACTATACATAATTTGAAAGGTCTTGACATAACCTACAAAACAACGCTATACATGATTAGTTTGGATATTGCGTTCAACAGTTATAGACGTGTAAACATGGAGTTCACTAACGCCGAAATTCGCGCTATTTTAAAGTTTTCCTTCGTTAAAGGCAAATCCGCTAGAGAAACGTTCCGTGAGATTAATAGTGTTTTGGGGGATGGTACTCTATCACTTCGAACCGCGGAGGAATGGTTTCGACGATTCAGAGCCGGTGAAAACGACACCATGGATAAGCCAGCCGGCGGAAGACCTGTGACGACAAATACCGATCAAATCATGGAATACATCGAGTTAGACCGGCATATGGCATCTCGTGACATCGCCCAGGTGATGGGAGTTAGTCACCAAACCATTTTGAACCATCTGCAGAAGGCTGGATACAAAAAAAAGTTTGATGTTTGGGTGCCGCATAATTTGACGCAAAAAAACCTTCTGGACCGAATCAACGCCTGCGATATGCTGCTGAAACGGAACGAACTCGTCCCATTCTTGAAGCGGATGGTGACTGGCGACGAAAAATGGATCACATACGACAATATCAAGCGAAAACGGTCGTGGTCGAAGGCCGGTGAATCGTCCCAAACAGTGGCCAAGCCGGGATTGACGGCCAGGAAGGTTTTGCTGTGTGTTTGGTGGGATTGGAAGGGAATCATCCACTATGAGCTGCTCCCATATGGCCAGACGCTTAATTCTACCATCTACTGCGAACAACTGGACCGCTTGAAGCAGGCGATCGACCAGAAGTGTCCAGAATTGGCCAACAGGAAGGGTGTAGTGTTCCACCAGGACAACGTCAGACCACACACTTCGTTGATGACTCGTCAGAAGCTACGGGAGCTCGGATGGGAGGTTTTATCGCATCCACCATATAGCCCGGACGTAGCGCCAAGTGATTACCAACTGTTCCTGTCCATGGCGAATGCCCTTGGTGGTGTAAAGTTGAACTCAAAAGAGGCTTGTGAAAAGTGGCTGTCCGAATTCTTCGCAAATAAGGAGGAAGGTATTATGAAGTTGCCGTCTAGATGGAAACAGATCAGCGAACAAAACGGCGCATATTTTAACTAAATTCGATCACTGTAACACTTTCTATAAAAGTCTATATCTAATATCACTTTCTATTCTATAAAGCATTGAATGAAGAGCAAAAAATCGGAAGGGAGATACCGTCCAACCTTATATATACCTCAAATAATGAAAGGTGCTTCAAACAGATTTTTATACTCTCGCAACATTTTGCTACTGATTATAATAGTTTTGTTCACCTAACAGTTCTTGTTAACACCTAAAATAAGTCGGGATAGAGTTATGTATATTTAAAATGATCAGTATGACGGGAAGATTAGAAATCCAGGTGACTGTTTGACTTTTTCGCCTGTCGATGCAATAATGTGGCCGCATTTACAAAATGTCATTAATCGACAACATGTAAAGTACAATATTAAACTGCAAATGAGTATGCTTTTTGAAAATCTAGGTGCGTCACTGTATCGCATTAGGAGCATACTGAGGTTACTCCCTTAATTTTAATTTTGTGTCATTCTATGAACTTAAACATGTAAGAGATTATTCTGAGGACTCGGACGC
Source organism: Bactrocera oleae (assembly GCF_042242935.1). Classification (NCBI taxonomy): domain Eukaryota; kingdom Metazoa; phylum Arthropoda; class Insecta; order Diptera; family Tephritidae; genus Bactrocera; species Bactrocera oleae. The sequence goes on along the minus strand of NC_091537.1, from coordinate 54,153,456 downwards.
AGTGCAATTGCTTATGTTAAAATATGGATCAACAACCGAATCATAACTAGAAACATCAACATTACTCATATTGCTAATGTCTAATGGACTCAGTAAATTTTCATTTTCCATTTGAATAAGGAAATATTCTAAACAACTTGACAGTTGTTCAGCAACTGAACAAGCTGAAGTAGAAAGAGCGATGAAATAAAAAACATCACACAAAAAAAAAATTTTGTTGATTTAAACATCATTATCGGCGAACGAAAATTTAGCTGATCATTCTAAGTATACTTAAGATGTTCTGTAAAACGACATAATTCACTTACTTGATGATTTTAATTTTATTATAAGCACCTATGTCCATTTAAGTTTAGGACATAGAGGCCTAAGTAAATATGAGATGCTAACTAAACAAAAAAAGGGGCGGGAAAATAGCAAAAATTTCCGTTCTTAGTCAACAGTCATTTGAGTTCAGAAAAGAAATAATTTGCCATCTTCGGACAACTCTGGTGATCGACCAAGGACATTGAACGATGCTCGTCATGGAACGATTAATTTGTAAAAACTCTAAATCAATCCCTTAGGAAGCTACTCAAGTCAATAACAAACCAATAAGAGTACAATAGTTTTGGTCACCTTACGGTTATTTGTAACACACAGTATTTAAAGAGCGATTGTAACCGACTAGTGTATTTTACTGGGAAAGGGTTATTATTTCTTATTAATATGTGATCTGTACACGTTCAATAGCAACTTTCAGTTCCTTTTTATTGTTTATTTTGTGCTCGTGCTTCATTAAAGCTTAAATATGCGGAATTAAAAAAATTTTCTGAAATGCAAAAGAGTAATATTTTGATTTTGCGATAAGAAAAGATGACCATTTGGGAAATTAGTAAATTATACAGTTGCCTTCGTAAGTCCTCCATCGGAGAATTTCTAAAAAATTTTCGAAATAATGAAAAGAAGACAAGCTCAAGGGAAGATCGGGTGATAGAACGTATCAGCTTGAGGGACCGCTTCAAAACTGCTGAGGACATTAAGGTGGAGTTATTTAAAGATGTCGGTAGCGCCCGAGCCGTTCGTCGAAGGCTTCAAGAGGTTGCTTGGAACACTCGTGCAGCCGCCAAAAAAAAAACTCTCTTACCTTCAAAAATGCGTCAAAACCGTTTACGATGGGAAAATAACATCAAAACTGGGCTCATCTTGATTCGCGAAATGTTATCTTCTCAGATAAGCCCAAATGCAACCTATTTTGCAGCGACGGTATGTCCTATTTAAGAAGGAGAACTGGGGAGCGGTTAAAGGACGAATGCGTTCAAAGAACAGTTAAGCAGGGAGGCAGCCGAATGGTCTTGTGTTGCTTTTCTTTCCATGGCCTTGGGCAACTTGCCCTAATATATGGAACCGTTAACGGGACTTGTGTGTCAGGAGATACTTAAGACTAATTGTATACCCTCAATAGATAACCACTTTTCACGAGCAGATGTCCCTTTTTTCAGGATGATTCTACGCCCTGCCATCGTGCTAAAATAGTAAGTATCACTTTTTTGTACAACTAGAGTTTATTGCTATAATTTTAATTGCAAATTGTATTTCTTCTTTATTTCAGGTGAAGAATTATTCATCGACAATCGGGGTATCGACTTTGGAGTGGCCAGGTATCCCAGAAGGAACTTTAAAAAATAGCATTAATTCAATGTGCGAGCGTGTAAAACCGTTATTAAAAGCAGAGGAGGTTCGACAAAATACTAATGAGATTGTTTTTTTTTTATCGATTAGTGTTTACTATAACTGAAACTATAAAATCACGTCAAAATAAACACAAAATTAAACATTTGACTAATATAATAACGAAAAACTTTGATTTTTTAATTTTCCGGATTTCATTGTCAGCTACTGTAATATTAAGATTTTCGAACTCCCAGTTATACTTCATATATCGACCAATGCGGGAGTTAATTTAATAAAATTGAGAGAGCATGTTTATCTAATAATATTAATATCTTTGTGCCTAAAATGACTGAAATCGGGCGAGAACTGATTGTTCCAAAAGTAAGAATTTCCGAAGTTCTCAACGAGCTGCACAACGGTTCAAGTGGAGAACACATGGATATCAATAAAACCTTGGAGAAATTAAAACAAAGATTTTATTGGGTTGGTTGTCGTCAATCAGTTACGGAGTGGATCGCCAATTGTGTCGAGTGTATTGCTGCTAAAGGGCCGCGGTCCAGAAGTCATGGTCAGATGAAGTAGTACAATTCAGGTGCGCCGTTTAAGCGAGTAGCCATGGATGTAGCTGGTTTTGATAGTCATGGACTATTTCAGCAAATGGCCAGAGTTAAACGCAATTCCTAACCAAGAGGCAGGAACAGTAGCAGATGTATTCATCAACAATTGGATATCGAGATATGGTGTTCCAATAGAATTACATTCTGACCAAGGGAGAAATTTTGAATCAGCTCTAATACGGGATATATGCCTGAAACTGGGTATCCGGAAAACCGGTACAACTGCACTACATCCACAGTCCGATGACATGGTGGAACGATTCAATCGAACTTTGGAAGAATATTTGAGAAAAGTTAGGGACAAGTATCAAAAAGATTGGAATACCCATATATCCTTGTTCCTGATGGCTTATCTGCTGTACATGAAACAAAGGGGCAGACTCCAGCAAGGGTAATTTTTGGTAATGATCTTCGGCTACCAATTGATTTAAAATTTGGAATTAACGCCAACGGAGGAAGGAATGCTAAGGAATTCAACAGTATCCTAGAAGATGAGACGAAGGATATGCATGCTATGGTGAGACAGCACACCAAAATTATGAGCGATAAAATGAAAGCAAAATACGACAAGGCAATGAACTCTGAGCGTTTTATTGAAGGCAATTGGGTATTGTTATATAACCCACAACGAAAGACAGGGGTGTCTCCCAAATTACAGTGAAATTGGGAAGGACCATGCCAGGTTATTAAACGACTCAACGATGTAGGGTATCGCATACAGACCATTGAAAGACTAAGAAATAAAATGAAGTTAGTTCATCTGGAACGACTTGTTGCATTTGGTACCGCAAATATGTCTTAATTGGAATGATCAGACTTAGGTGGTGGGCATTGTGGCGAACACGAATACCTGAACAAATCAGAATCGACGATAAACTGCCAGAAGAAACTAGAAAGCGAATTCTTGGTTGCCAGAATGTTTGAGTAGCGAAGTTTTGTTAAAGACCTACTATATAAGGGCTGCCGGATTGTGCAGCAGACACAGTCCTAATTGGAGTTTTGCCGTGTAAAGAGGAAATTAGCTATAAGCAATAAATTGTAAGCTCGAATAACGAACAATAAGTGTTAAGTGGTTGGAATTACAAATAATAAGTGTGTAGCCATTAAGTTGGGACTTTTAATTAACTCAAGAGTGAGTTATAGGTAGAGAATTTATCGAGAAATTCGTTATACTATTATATGTATGTCCGCTACACCTAAGATATCGGAGCAATTATTACATTACATTATATAAGGTTGGAAGGTATCTCCCTTCCGCTTTTTTGTCTTTTGAATTTCGCGGCTATGTACAAAGCGCTACAGAGCTCGTATCTGGCAACACTATACATAATTTGAAAGGTCTTGACATAACCTACAAAACAACGCTATACATGATTAGTTTGGATATTGCGTTCAACAGTTATAGACGTGTAAACGAGGAGTTCACTAACGCCGAAATTCGCGCTATTTTAAAGTTTTCCTTCGTTAAAGGCAAATCCGCTAGAGAAACGTTCCGTGAGATTAATAGTGTTTTGGGGGATGGTACTCTATCACTTCGAACCGCGGAGGAATGGTTTCGACGATTCAGAGCCGGTGAAAACGACACCATGGATAAGCCAGCCGGCGTAAGACCTGTGACGACAAATACCGATCAAATCATGGAATACATCGAGTTAGACCGGCATATGGCATCTCGTGACATCGCCCAGGTGATGGGAGTTAGTCACCAAACCATTTTGAACCATCTGCAGAAGGCTGGATACAAAAAAAAGTTTGATGTTTGGGTGCCGCATAATTTGACGCAAAAAAACCTTCTGGACCGAATCAACGCCTGCGATATGCTGCTGAAACGGAACGAACTCGTCCCATTCTTGAAGCGGATGGTGACTGGCGACGAAAAATGGATCACATACGACAATATCAAGCGAAAACGGTCGTGGTCGAAGGCCGGTGAATCGTCCCAAACAGTGGCCAAGCCGGGATTGACGGCCAGGAAGGTTTTGCTGTGTGTTTGGTGGGATTGGAAGGGAATCATCCACTATGAGCTGCTCCCATATGGCCAGACGCTTAATTCTACCATCTACTGCGAACAACTGGACCGCTTGAAGCAGGCGATCGACCAGAAGTGTCCAGAATTGGCCAACAGGAAGGGTGTAGTGTTCCACCAGAACAACGTCAGACCACACACTTCGTTGATGACTCGTCAGAAGCTACGGGAGCTCGGATGGGAGGTTTTATCGCATCCACCATATAGCCCGGACGTAGCGCCAAGTGATTACCAACTGTTCCTGTCCATGGCGAATGCCCTTGGTGGTGTAAAGTTGAACTCAAAAGAGGCTTGTGAAAAGTGGCTGTCCGAATTCTTCGCAAATAAGGAGGAAGGTATTATGAAGTTGCCGTCTAGATGGAAACAGATCAGCGAACAAAACGGCGCATATTTTAACTAAATTCGATCACTGTAACACTTTCTATAAAAGTCTATATCTAATATCACTTTCTATTCTATAAAGCATTGAATGAAGAGCAAAAAATCGGAAGGGAGATACCTTCCAACCTTATATATACCTCAAATAATGAAAGGTGCTTCAAACAGATTTTTATACTCTCGCAACATTTTGCTACTGATTATAATAGTTTTGTTCACCTAACAGTTCTTGTTAACACCTAAAATAAGTCGGGATAGAGTTATGTATATTTAAAATGATCAGTATGACGGGAGGATTAGAAATCCAGGTGACTGTTTGCCTCTTTCGCTTGTCGATGCAATAATGTGGCCGCACTTACAAAATGTCATTAATCGACAACATGTAAAGTACAATAATTAAACTGCAAATGGGTATGCTTTTTGAAAATCTAGGTGCGTCACTGTATCGCATTAGGAGTATACTGAGGTTACTCCCTTAACTTTAATTTTGTGTCGCTCTATGAACTTAAACATGTAAGAGATTATTCTGAGGACTTGGAGGTACAGTGAAAATCCCTCAAGTCAGTATCATCCAATGTTGTATAAAAATAGTCGATTTTTCGCCTTTCGTAGGCAATTAATTGCGCATGGGCGATTGTGGCCAAGAATCGAGAGATTTTGTTAACCATCGGGGGCCATTCCACCAGGTGGTGGCAAGGCGCAGAGGTTAGCACAATCTTGTACCTAGATCAGCAGGATTGTCAGCAAAAGTTACGTGTCGCACAGTGGCTGATCCTACTAGGTCAATTATTCAAGACGTTCGATTGAAAATATACGTATTCCATGCAAATGATGGTTTTTCTAACCATGCTAGCACAATTTCGTAATCGGACTACATATAATTTGTATTTTTATATGTTTAAGTGCATTCGCACCATGGATTCTAGTTTGGCTAGTAGTAGCGCTCCACATAGTTCATGTCGTGGTAGACTTATTGTTTTTAAAGGAGCCACTTTTGCTTTTGCTATTAGTAAGTGGCTTGTGGTCACATTGCAGTTCGACTTTATGCTCTGGGACATAATTTACCCATCGTGAGATTTGTATCTGTGAGATATCATTCAGATTACACGCGATCTGGGACCACTTTTCTAAACGAAGTGGTTTCACTTGATCGTTTCAGTCGGTTCCGTCTATTAGGATTTTCGCTTGAACCATAATAGCCGAAAGCCATCCTGTGGGGTCTAAAAGTTCTGCCAGAGAATAAAGTTTGGTGTTTTGTTATGCCGGATAATGTAGATATTGATTCTGATTTGTATGAAAACTGATCAGATATCTACCAATTTTTGATATTTTTTCAAGATATTTGGATAAAATATCTACAAACTTCTTTAATTTTATAAAAATTTTACTTGGTTTTTGTAAAAATAATATGTTAAGACCTTTACTTTTTATCACCAATTAAAATATTTATTTTTGATAGGAATTTGAATGGCGCGCTGCGTGCGGTTTTATTATACCCTGAACAGGGTATATTAAGTTTGCCATGAAGTTTGTAACACCGAGAAGAAAACGTCGGAGACCCTATAAAATATATACAAAAATTATCAGTATGATGAGCTGAGTTGATTTAGCCATGTTCGTCTGTCTGTATATATACAAACTTGTCCCATAGCTTTTAAGCTATCGAAATAAAAACTTGCACCTGTCCTTTTCCTACAAAGAAGCTGCTCATTTGTCGGAATGGCCGATATCGGACCACTATAGCATATAGCTGCCACACATACTGAACAATCGCAATGAAGTGCTCGTATGGAAAACTCTTTCATTTGACGAGATATCTTCCCGAAATTTGGCTTGTATTATTATTTGAGGCATTTATCGAATCTCTGCAGAAATTGTATAGATCGGATGACTATAGCATACAGCTGCCATACAAACTGAACAATCGGAATCAAGTGCTTGTATGGGAAACTCTTTCATTTGACGAGGTATCTCCACGAAATTCGGCACGGATTATTATTTAAGGTAACAATGTAATATTCAAAGAACTTATTCAGATCGGATGACTATAGCATATAGCTGCCTAAACTGAACAATCGGAATGAAGTGCTTGTATGGAAAACTCATTTATTTGACGAGGTATCTTCATGAAACTGGATTATTATTTAAGGCAATAATCTAATCACCAAAGAAATTAGATAGATCGGATGCCAATAGCGTATAGCTGTCATATTAACTGAACGATCGGAGTAAAATGCTGGCATGGAAAATTCGTTTATTTGACGAGGTATCTTCACGAATTAGGCATCAGTTATCGCTTAAGGCAACAAATTATTACTCGATACCCGATAGTAATTCGATAATTGTTAGTAAAAATATAGTTTACTAGTGACAAAAAGTTTTGTGACTGCTATAAAGTAATTTAAATATTTAAAAAAATAGCAATAATGGGTGAAAGTGAATCAAATGAGAAAACTACCCCCCTAAAATTAAAAAAAATTCACTACGAGCAAAAATATTGTAAATCGTGGAAAGAAATCCCAGAGTTTGCAATTTCGATAAAGCCTAAGAAGGAAATAAATGTTTCTTTTGTACCGCATGTAATTGTGATTTGAAGTGTGGTGGAGGAAAATTTACTATTTCTAAGCATGTTGCTAGACCTGAACACATGAGTAGTGTGAAAGGTTTGTTTGTTTCGGGTTTTCTGTCAGGTCCACTAGGTTACAAAATAACCTTCTTGTGCTTATGATTTATTACTATGTTATTTGGGAAATATTAATTAATCTTTGATTTATCTAGATACGGTTCGTCAGCCTACAAATTGTTTAACCAAAATATGTATTTTTTTAAAGAATAAAATAGTAAAAAGTTTGTATTGATATAAAAAAATTTCATAATTTTTAATAAAATTTAATATCATATTTAATAAAAATAATTTAATAACTCTAACTACAATAATTCCTCAGTAAAATCCTGCTGTTCAACCGACAATTCGTTAATATTTTTATTGTAAAAATCATCTATCATATATCAATAATTTAGAATACATTGATGTCAGAGAAAGTAAGCTGACAACAAGACCCACAAAGTTCAGTATGACTATGCTCCTTATCATAGATATGGCTCTATTTTGAAGATCCATTAAAATTTTAAAGAAACCAGACGTAAGACTTCCCTAAAGATTGATATCGGCAGCTTGAGGAAGTCCTACAACAACCTTCATTTAGAACGGGCGTGTGGCCTGAGCGCGTGGCTTGAGTCAGCGAATTTGCGTTCTTACGCTGACCGAAAATTCTTCGCGTATCGCTTCGTGCGAATGTTAATACCATACAACGGAAGGAAATCGGACACCCGAAGTGAAGTCACGTATGCAGCAGTGAACGGCTTGCTTTTAGGTTTAGGTGTAGAGCAGTAAATTTCCTACAAGACTTTGAGCTTTACAATTTAAAACATTTTTTTCCATTGAGTTATAAATTTCCTTCAAAATTTTTTAAACGAAATATTTTTTTAAGTAGTTGGAAGCGAGATATGAATTCTTCTATCTGACAATAAGTAAAAAAAAACTGTAAAGCAGAGGACCTTTCCGTAAAAATTAAGAGCTCGTACTACGATAGACTTTCTTAGAGGTGTCTATCAACCAATTTTTTAGAGTACTAAGCAAAAAAAAAAAAGTAGTTACTGTGTACCATTTCCAATATACAGGTGATTTGTCATTACTATACCTTCTTCTGAGAAGTTCGTTTTTATTTGATACAAACGAGGCGTCGAAATTTGAGTCGCTCGAGTAATTGGACCATAAAGAGGCGTAATAATTGCCTATGTCATTTGAGTATATAATTGGGCTATTGGGGCTATTTAACATACGAGTATAAGGTTACTTTCAAATAGGAGCCAAAAAGCGTTTAATGTCAGCCCATAGTTTCTGGGATTTGTTGACGAGGCGATATACTCGGTGAGTTTATGTAGACAAGCCCTCTCAGCTTTTTTAAGATTTTTTCGAAAACTGCTTTGGCAGATTGTGGTTAGAGCAAGTTCTTTTGTATACTATCCAAACTGATTTTTTAATCGTAGCTTTATTTATATTATCGACAGGAGGGTGTGATGCAGAATGCAGAGTTGTAGAAATTGTGATGCGTAGGAAAGCCGTCGTTTTAAAGTTTTTCGCTAATATAAAGTCTTCTAAAGCCCTAAAGAGGGGCTGAAATCGCCCACTATAATTACGGGTGTTTGGATAGGTCCGATTATATCGCGTCGGTTTTCTTATCGAAGTTTTATTGAGGTGGAATATATACTGTTAGGATGGTTAATTTAAATCCAATAAAAATTTCTACTGCTCAATACTAAAACGTGTAGATCGAAGTTTGTGTGGAATATCTTTTTTTAAGTATCAAAATAAAAAAAACAGCGCAGACAAGTCTTGTGCGACTTTGCGACAAGTTGGAGAAATAGGTAGCATATTGTTTAGGTGCGGTGTTAAATGTAAGCTGTGTCTTTTGCAATGATATAACTCTTACTGTGGGTTCATTTATGAGTAATACTAGATCTGTATAATTGTCAATTCATATCAGGAATGTAATTTGACAATTTTTATTTGTGCCGAATTTGGTCCGAAAAATTTGTGAAAATGTAGTTGAAAGTGCCGAAATTAATCATATTTGAATAAATTTTCTATAAAAAAGAAATGTTTTTCAAACAATTCATTAACACCTATGTGTATACATAAATTAATAAATAAGTCACCTATGATAGACTTAATAACTACATAGAATAGTTACATCAAGTTTTCTCCATAAGTTCATTCTCACCTATCTATAGTCAAAATAATGGTCAACAGGTAAACAAAGGGTTAAATTCGGGTATAACCGAATATTTCCTACACTTACAACTTGCCAGTAGCAAAGCCGGAGAAATATGTACTAACAAGTGTATGGTATATAAAAAATATTGCGAAAGAATTCAACATTATTTATTCGACGAATAGGTAGGTAGGTAGGTAGAGTGGCTGTCTGACGACGCACCTAGGCCTATAGGAGGCCAGCGGGACTAATATTCCCTCACTCTATTGTCTCCTCTCTGAACCAACCTGTGCTTTTGATGAAGTTCATAAGTATAAATAATTTTATATGAGCAACTTCCGATACGTCGTCAAGGAACCCTCGACCGATAGTTGCGATTCTTTTCCTGTGTAGAGCATTACAATCGTATAGAAGATGTTTTATCGTCTCCTCTTCTTCTACCTTCTGACAGCTTGTACAATAGTCGTTGTAAGGTACACCTAGCCTGCTGGCATGTTTACCAATTAGACAGTGACCTGTAAGTACTCCTATCAGAGTTCTTATGTCATTCCTTTTGAATTTAATAGTCAGTTTGTGCGGCTCATGCTCATATTAGTTGAGAAAGTTAGTGATTGTCTCCACCGAGACTTAGCAAGATTTATAACAAGTTTGCTAATTAAGTGTTTACAAGTTGCCAGAGGCATAAAAATTCCCTCTTTTTCAGAGGTTAATTGTTAAGTGGTCCCTGTTCTGGCTAGTTCATCTGATTCACAGTTATTAAGAATATCAATATACATTGGAACGAATTGCAGGTTTACCGTGAAGTAGGATGTTAGATCCCCTAATAGAGCAAGACATTCATTCACTATCTTTGATGAGACTTGCTATATGCTCCTTCTTGTGAGTACACTTTTCGCCAGTACAACAAGGCTTACTTTGATAGGTGTGATCTCCGCCTGGAAGACACTGCGGTGGTCTGGTAAACGGAAGGCGATTTTGGTATCTAATTTTGCAGAAAAGGCACCACCTTCCACTCGATTATCTAGTTTGGACCCATCTGTAGATCCTAATCCCTGCATTCCTGTCCACCTCGTCCCTTTTCAACTCTTCACTGGTAGGAAAGGCAATATTGCGAACCGAATTCAGTTTAAATTTTTCGAATTACGAAAATCCGTAGTTATGGGAAGAAATGGGAACTTCCTAAGTATCATAGAATGCCCCTTGTTACCGGCGTCTAGTAGGGAGCATTCCCTCCCTTTTTCTTGCAAAACAGATCTGTTGGTAGTAAGTGTAAAATTACGTTTAGTGCCTGGCCTAGCGTTGTTCTGAGAGCTACACTAATGTATATACCTGCTGCTCTTTGTATACTTTCCATACGCCTCAACGCGTATTTCTTTTCCATTATTGGCCACCATACCAATATACCGTATGACATGATTGGTCTGACAACCGTTGTGTAGAGCTAATAAGCTATCCGAGGCGTTAGCCCCCATCATCTATTTACAGGTGTAGAGTGCCGTAGATCCGTTCCTCACCCTAGTATCCAAGTTTTGTTTCCATGAAAGCTTCCTATTTAAGATTAGTCCTAAGGAGCTTTCCTTATCTCCAATTATTAGTCTGCGACCATTTAATACTGGGAGCGTAACTACTGGAGTATTATGTTTTCTGGTGAACAATACTAGCTCCGTCTTACTAGCATTTAACTTTAGTACGCACGATATGGCCCAACGATTTAGATTGTCTAAGATTGTTTGCATACGGTTTGCGAGAGTATTCGGGATTTTACCTCTAACCGAAACTGCTACATCGTCAGCGTAGGCCACAACATGTACCTCCTTCTTTTTTAGATCCACCAGCAATTTATTCATTGTCAGGATCCAGAGGAGTGGAGATAGGACGCCTCCTTGAGGTGGACCCCTTTGGACAGATTTTCACACTGTTGACGCTCCCAGCGTTAAAATTTTTGACCTGCTCGTAAGCATCTGTTCAATTAATTTTCTGAAAGGTTCAGAGATGTCCAGATCCTTAAGCGCACTCAATATGGCCCTAGGCTGGATATTATTGAAAGTTCCTTCTTTTTCTGTGGATTTTCCTTGAAACTATTATTTGCCCAGCTTAGGTTGCTTTCTGACACGATGTTTATAGGAGTGTTGTATATTTCTGCTCCGCTGTCTTGAGTACACTCTATAGTAAGTCGAGACGCTTCCGCCGTGTTCTCGATATCATTACAAAAAGATATCCAAGAATTTCTTTTTGCTCTCTAAACTTCCTTTTTGTATGATCTAAGCAGACTCGTCTCGGGAAAGCTTAGTTAAATTGAACTGCTTTCTCCGTTCTTTCTGTAATTTTTTTAATTTCTGGAGACCACCATGGGGGCCTAATTCTACCCCTACTTTGTGTTATTGGACAAGTCACTTCAAATGCTTGCCGTGAATCGATTAACGAGGATGTCGAGATCTTTCCTACTTTTGGGCTGAAACGGCGGAATCATAGGGATACGTTTTTCCCGTTTCCTGTTAAGTAGTTCTTCCGACACAAGTGTGATATCTAGTACTTCTTCTCAGTTTCTTGTAACGAACGTTGGTTTACCAGCAGCAGCCCCTTTGGCATCTCCCCCCTCCCCCTGCCAGCCGTGTTTGTCTGCAGGGTTTGGGTCTGGCTGTCTCTGGGGCTACTGCTTTTTGGGGCCAGCTTTAGCTTTTGCCCTTGTGCTTGCCTTATCATCAGGACCAAGCTTCGCTCCTGTCCGTTTGCTTCATATTCATAGCAGGTCCCACGAGCATACTCCCCGCTACGCAAGTAAGGCTTTCTTATTACGGAGGGCGTCAGATATTCGTAAAATCCGTTCGAGACTGTGCTATTTAAGGACCTCCAGTCAGGTTGATCCTCGACACGAGTCGCATGACACCTTGGTCCAACACACAGGTAAGAAGTTTGACCGTCCCTAACGACTACGGCTGGGGCTGACTGTTGCCAGCTCATCCACGCTTACGTCGTGAAATTGTGGTTTCTTTTACCAGTCGGCACCCTCAGGAAGGGTTCAGCGGAAGATTTCTGCCGACCTAGCAGGAGCGTTAAATAATCCAAAGGGCATTACCTTAAATTGCCATAGAATGTCTCCAACGCTGAAAGCTGTCATTTCTTTGTCTTCTTCATTTACCTCCACTTGCCAATAACCACTTTTCTAATCAAGTATTGAGAACCATTGTATGCCTGATGATCATCGATTCTAGGTAGTGGGTAACTGTCTTTTTTCGTTTTTATCCATGTAATCTTCTTCAAGAAATATTTCGCAATTTATCACGGCCCAAATCTCTTGACACTGCCCTAATAAAGCTCCTTTGGAGAGTTTGATTGGTAACTTGCACTCATTAAGTACTCTTACTGGAACACGTTTATCTTGTCTTGTCATAGCCAGGGGTTTGCCTACAAGTAAGTTTGGTCTAAGTTCTTTTGTGGCCTCAACAATCCACAACTTGTTTGGCCCATAATCTTCATATATTTCTGACCAAATAACTGCTTTTGATGCTGGTGGAATCTGCTGGCTCTCTATTGTTATCACTTGTCTAACATTGAATTGTACATATTATCGTAACCGAACATAAGTGGCACTTCCATATTTGTAGAAGTCATAATCCTGTTTTCCTTGTCAATTTTGATTCCTTGATTCGGTAGAAAGTCTACTCCAATTATCACTTCGTCGCCGATATCTGCTTATATAAACATGTGTAACACGGCTGCCTTTCCAATTACGATCTCCCACGTTGCTTTTCCGAGAACTTGGGTATCTTATCCAGTTGCAGTACGCAACTTTGCCGATCGAATTATGGAATGTGATGCGCCCGTATCCAGAGTAAGTATTCGCTTTTTGCTACACATCCACTAACGGTAACGTTAAGCTTATTAGTGTAAGTATGGAGATTACGGGCATTTGTTTGCGAGAGCCAGCCCGTGCTCTTTTTAACTGGCTCAGTTTAGTTTAACGATTGGTTGGATTTGACATTTGCTTGATCTTCCTCAGCTTTGGTTCTAGCAGTTTATCGTCGATTCTGATTTGTTCTGGTATTCGTGTTCACCACAATACATATGCAAAAAAAGTAACTATACCTCTTGTGATTGTTACATTAATATATTAGACTACCGTTTTCATGTTTTTGATCACATTGAGATAATAATATTTTTCCTTCGATTAAGCTTATTTTTGTAATCTTTTTTTATAACATTTCGCATTGTAGCCAGATCAGATAAAACACTTCTTTTTAGGTATTTAAATTAGAACACCCAACATTTATTACAATAAAAATTTATTATACGAACACGGATGCGAATTCGTAGTTGCCAGAATGTTCTAGTGGCAAACTTTGCTAAAGACCTACTATACAAGGGCTGCCGGACTGTGCAGTAAACACAGTTCTAGTTAGAGTGCTGCGTTGTTGGAATTATAAAAAAGATACGTGTAAAGGCATTAAATTGCGACATTTATTTAACAATCCAGTGATCGAACTCAAGAGTGAGTTACAAGGTAGACGAATTTTTGGAGAAATTCGTTACAATATGTTGACCTTTTAATATTGACCACGACCGTTTGCGCTCGATGTTGTCGTATGTGACCCATTTTTCATCGCCAGTCACAATCCGCTTCAAAAACGGGACGATTTTGTTACGATTCAGCAGCGATTCGCAGATGGAAATTCGGTCCATCATGTTTTTTTGCGTTAGTTCGTGTGGCCCCAAACATCGAGCTTCTTTTTGAATCTAAGGTTATGCAAATGGTTCCAAACAGTTTTCGGGCTTATCTTTAGTTCCTCAGCAATTAAATAAGTGCTCACGTGACGGTCTGTTTCCACTATTTCCATGATTTTATCGCAATTTTCGACGACAGGCCTCCCGACGACCTAGCAAACCACTTTTGTGCTACACGTTCGTTTGCAGTATCGGGCCCATAAACTAAATTAATTTTTTCAGCCGCTTTGGCTGCTTTTTCGCCTTGAACTTTGACGAGCGCTTACAATGTACTGAGTCAATCAATCGAAAAATTGTCATCTGAATAAACACGTTTTCAGCGCCGTATAGTATGACATGCTGCGACACGTAACACTAGTACTATGGACAATAACACCATCTCTTAGATAAAAACCGAACGAACTTTTTACTTTACCTAATATATAGAAAAACTATTAAAACCTTTTTTTATGATTTTATGGTATATTAAAACGACGGACTTTTGAACTTTCAACACTTAATAAAGTGATTTAAACTTGTTTGCTCTCAATTAATAAATGTTTTTTTTTATAATTTTCAATTGGGAATTAATGCTACGAAGCTCCACATCACCAAACGCTTCATCAGGTACATTAAAATTTCGCATTTTTTTAGTTTTCAATATTTTATATATCTTAAACGGCGGCAACAAAATTTCGCCGTTCATGTGTGGTAGGATTTCAATCTGGTCGTTACAGTTAACTGTCAAAGTCGGGTAGGTAATTTACGATCTCGATTTCAAGTGACAGGAGAGTTATACATCAGTTTTCGACTTGTACGCAACCCGAGTAAAAAACTTTAAGATTTGCGCCAACATCCCTATAAGACGAAGGTAACCAATTTACTACTACACTTGTAAAGTTTCACCTCTACATATTTAAAGCTTCAAAGCTTTTTGTTTTTAAGTGGAAAATTCTGTTGTAAGAGTAGTAACATACATCAAACATAATTTCTTAATGTATGAGAAAGAGGGCCATATATAGACACTGAAAATTTTCCAGATATACCATTTTTCATCAACAACGACCGCCATTACTAAGATTTTATTTAATTCATTTGAGATTTTAATGCAAAAAACATACACCGCCGTGGAAGGTACTGAACATTATGATTTTCTGATTTCTGTGACCGCAATCGATCGAATTGGTTCTAGAGTGCCAGTTCATAGATTTGTCGTTTAGCCTGTGATATACATGCAATCTTCTGACAAATATTAGCTCTTTTCGACTCTATGCTGGTCGTTAGGTTAGGTTACATTGGCTGATTGTAACGTCATACATAGACCTACAGATCTTTTGTAATGCCAAATGGAGGTTCATTATTAATAAGAGCGGAAGTTCACGTCGTGCAATATGACATGCTTTTTACGAAGTTTAATTGACACTTGATACCTAATTGTGATACCGAGTTCTAGATAAGGCAGGAACTTGTTCGTCCCTAGTATAGCTATGTCGACTGCTATGCATAATTTGTTTGCTTTAATCTGAGCAATCTGGCTTCGTTTCATTCTGCAATAATCTTTCTGCAGCTTAGCAGAGCTTTTATATGTTATGATTGCGGGCTCTTACCCGGATGCCTCCAGTTTATTAACGTTTGCGCAAGATGTGTTGAGCTTTCGATAGGTTAGTCGAGGAAATCGTGTGCCTAATGTAAGCATTTAGAATCTTTTCGAGTGTCTTCAAAAGATATGAGGTTAGATTTGTTGGTCTATATTCTTTTGAATAAGGGGGGACTCCTTTGCACGCCTTTGGCATGAATATGACCCTCGCCTCTTTCCAAAAGATAGTTAAGCCTTAAACATCTTTCATATTTTGACTGATTTTTCTATAAAGCGTCTATATTTGAACTCACTCTTGATTGTTAAATAAAAGTTCCAATTTAATGGCTATACACGGAAATTCTGGCAACTACGAATTCCATGTCTAGTTGATCCTGGCAATTTATCGTCGATTCGATTTTCTTCTATCATAAGTGCTCATCACAATATCATCAGGTATGGTGCCAGCGTTGTTGATACATTCCACATCTTGGCTGGAAAAATACCGTCCATACCAGAGGATTTAAACCGTTTGAAGCCGTTGATTGCCCAAAGCATTTTGTCCTTTTATATGATATCGGAGGGGACGTATTCTACACTATTTCCTACATGTTGGAAGCTAAAGCGTCCGTACACTCTGGAAAAAGCATGTTAACAAGATCTTCAAGTGATTTCTCAATGCAACTAGTTCACTATCCAATATTCGACCTTGATTATTGTGTTAGTGTATAGTGTTACACCTAAAACGTTCTTCGAGGTAGGCCCTATTTATGTTGGTTCCTCTCCACTGCTAGCAATAGCTAGATTGTCGTTGGGATAATTGCTACCCCTTCCCGCATGGTGCGCATTGGCGTCAGCATCTATAACCAGGGTTCTTTCTCTCTTTCTCAGCCGGCAAAGGCGAGCTTGCTTTTATGAAGGTTTATCTCAAGGGTTCCGGTTTTTGAGGCGAAAATACTTGTTACTTACGTCCCACGCCATTATTTGGAGGATGTAGTTCTGGCAGCCATCCTTCTTGTCGGAGATCGTAAACTTCTGTCAGCACATCAGGATTTTGCTTTTAAAAAAGTTACAGCGCATCCCTCGGTTTTACCGTGCGAAGTACAAGTACTTTCGCTTTCGGAATGGTCGGGATGCAGCCTCGGTCAACTTTCTCGAGGACAACTCTTCCCACAGGGCCTTGAAGGTTCACCACTACTTCCTTTACCAATAGCAGAGAGAGTCATTTTTTAATTTTAGGATTTTGAATCCATTTAGCCAGCCCGTTTCATCAAAATTTGGCATATACGTTCCCGGGTCTCCATCCATTTTCGGGATAAGCGCATCTAGCAGCGTCAGCTCCACTCCTCTTTTGTGATTTACCCCAGTGGGTTAGTTCTGACCGCTGCTGCCGCCCTAGAGGTTGAAGTTAACCTCTACCATAGCTATGCATCCCCCTCCCCCGGTGTCGTATGCAAAGCATGGTTCCCAGAAGGCGATGGATGAATAAATACCCCTGACTAACGACCGCCTGCCCTAATCGCCCAGCCGCGACGGTGATGGTAGCAACGTCCATTGCCCAGTCCGCGCGCTTGGAGGATACAGCTAAGAGGATTACCGCCGACCAATGCTGATCGCTACTGATTTTGTAAGTACCAATTACAAAATGAAAATTTTATACAGTTTAGGTTGAATGTGCAGTTAATATGTTAGTGCATTTCTATTGGTAAACCGAAAACAATTCTGAAATTGTTTAACTATATTGTACTTATGCAATAGCACACATAGGTAATAGGGTGGGCCGAAAATCCGTTTTTTTAGAATTTTCATTATTAATACCGAAATATTTTTCTTTGTTAAAAAAAAATATTTTCAAGAAAAAAAAAATTTTTCGGTCGACATCTTAGGCTTGCCAAACTCAGTTAAAGTTAAAAGTTTTTGTAAAATTTTTTTTCTTACCTTATAGCGAAATTGTCGTTATTTCAGTAACAATCAACTGTAGAAAAATTGTTTTTATATTTAGAAAAATTAATACCATATTGAAAAATCTCATGTTTTGGAGGAAAATCGCAATTATCTCAAAAGCTATCAACTTTACGTAACTTTACTATCGGACCTTTTTTGTAGAGAATTAAATTTATATAAAATCGATACAGATAATCTGTGAATTATATAATTGAAATTCGGGGAAAATGTTAATTTTATAATAATATACCCTTGTGTCAAAAATGGGTTGAATCGGATCACTTTCCCTTAGCCCCCTTAGCTTCCATATCTCTATAATAAAGATTTTCGAACTTCTAGTTATACCACGTATGATTTCGTCCAAAATGGGAGTTATTTCAATTAAATTAAGCGAGCGTGTTTTTCCAATAATATGAATTTCTTTGTGCCCAAACTGGATAAAATCGGGCGATAACTTGCCTTAGCCCCCATATAACTGAT
Organism: Bactrocera oleae; assembly: GCF_042242935.1. Lineage (NCBI taxonomy): Eukaryota > Metazoa > Arthropoda > Insecta > Diptera > Tephritidae > Bactrocera > Bactrocera oleae. Next base: position 54,135,306 of record NC_091537.1, on the reverse strand, counting down.
ATTCACGATTTTGAATCGTTCGATTGACTTTACTCCATACATATCTTTATATTTATAAAATAGCTTAAAATAAATTCTCAAGTATAATATATATATGACCTTCAAAATAAGTTAATACGATACCAAATTTGATTGAAATCCATTCACCATTTCGTCGAACAATAAAGTTTCTTTTGATTTTCGTTAAATTTTTTAAATATAAAGTTGTGGACACACCTGAAGGTATTTTCCCGGCTTTGACCCTTGCCAGTTGGAAGAGTATGAAATGTTCAGTTACACCCGAACTAAGCTCTTCATCACTTGTTGTTTGCTTTATTTTCCTACATTGTTTATAACAGTTCAGTAGTATCGTAATATGATATTGTGACGAACACTGATGCGACAAAAAAAAAAGAATCGACGATAAATTGTTAAAATCAACCAGACAGCGAAGCTCGTAGTTGCCAGAATGTTTGAATAGCGAAGTTTTGTAAACGATCTACTATATAAATAAGCGTTAAGTTGTTTGAATTAGAAAAAATACATAGCAACTTATTTGGGATTTGACTATACTAGAAGAAAACATTACTGTTAGGAATATGTGTTTAATTGGAATTAGATGAAGAGACAGCGAAGATAGAACAAAAGAAAAAGGCTCAGTGTTCATCAAAGGTCGCGGACGTGAACACGATTTTGTCTGTTAATCATCAGATATCAACTTAAATATTGACGACGAGCAGTCGAAAGAGCAAGAACCGTATACCAGTATAGGTGTATTCACAGTTGGAAGAGCAGGATAAAATTAGGACTGAAGTTGATGAGCCTTTGTAAGGAGATCCTGATTGGCGAGATGTAATGCATGAAAATAGCTTAAGAAAGTTCAATTGCAAAGGCATATTGGGCAGGACGGAGTAGTTTGAACTTAATGAGTGGCTGCTTGTATAAAAAAAATTGTACAAGATAAAAAAAAACCCAAAAACTTGGTTATTTGAATTTTCACATACATTTTGAGGTTATGTGAGAAAAGTCCATATACAAAAGATATAGATCTTTTCATTACCTACTACATTGCGATACAACTTTTTACTATAGAACTCATAGTTTAATTACTCATACTTATGATTTTCGAGAATATTTGGCTTCTGGAAGGTCTTCTTTAAGTCCTACAAAAATCTGCTAGCATTCCTACGCTCTATTTCCCTTGATAGCGCTTCTGAATTTAGGATATGTCTTGAGGGAACCTCGCCTAGTTCATCACTTATAGCACCCGAATTTGAAAAAAGAAATCCAGATGAGAGTCCAGCATATTACAAACCGGCACCATGTAAGATGGGTCAGTTAGCAGAAGACAAGTTTGGATACTGGTAAGTGTGTTTGGAGTTGGTTGTAATGCCTTCTGTTTGAGTCAAACGAAAATAACAATCACTTACATGATCCTTTGGTTCGGTCCAAATCATATATATATGGCTGGGTTTTTGTTTAGCCCAACCTTTTAGCAGTCTCACACACGTTACACAACATTTATGTGGAACCCAGTATTTATCGTAATTCCTAATAGGAAATTTAAAATAGTCTAAATACCACTGTTCAATTAATGACGTAAAATTACGACGCTGAGATTTAAAAATGAATTCTCCATACACATAACAGAAACTGTCGGGGTCGTTAGAACATTTTCGTGGCACATTTACGATGTAACAAACTATATATGATGTAAATTAGTCGAATTAGTTATACAGTCGTATAAATAAAGTTATTTAACAAAGACACGTATAGGTCAGAAATAAATATGTAGCTGACACAAAAAACTGATAGAAACAAAATAATTATATATCGTTATTAAGTGTACACCAACAAAAACATCACAATTTTCATGTAACAAAAACAGTGTTTAACAGTGTTATCTATCTGGTATATTATTAATTGTTTGCGCTAAGCAACGTTTTTTATATCGGTAGTGTTTAGAATTTGGAAATCGGTTTTAGGCTACAATAAATTAGTTTGGCAATATTAAATATTTTATTGGAAGTAAGTGGGGTTTTGTAGAGTTTTTGAACTAACTTCTCCCGTCTTTGATTTAAGACTGCCCTGAGTCGTTATACATTATGACCAGAAAGTTTCCGGAAATTGTTATTTAAATGCCGGCGCTGATTAGTTAGTTTGCACTTTTTTTTGTTAAGTTGGTAGCACTGTTCTTAATTACTATGCCAAAAATGAACGCTATCTGTCAACCAGTTTGTTTGCAGCAGCTGTTGAAACCAGTCGATCTCAGTAGTGTTTTGCGATTTTTACAATGAACAAAGAATTTGTATCAAATTTTGTATTTCGAACCGAATTTCGTGTGCGGAATCGTTGCGAGTGTTAGAAAAGGCTTATGGCGAATCTATTCTATAGAAAACCCAAGTCTAATATTGGTAGACATGGGTTAAGGATGGTCGAGAGACCGTCGAGTACGTGCCTCGTTCCGGTCGTCCTTCGACGTCTACCATTGACGATAACATCAAAACAGTGAATGAAATCGTGCTCGAAAATCGTCATGCGAGTGTTGAAGAGATAGAATGTAAGCTAAACATCGGCCGTAAAGCAGCTAGTTTGATTTTGACCGATAACTTGATCATGAGACGCGTCAATGTTCGGATTTTAAGACCAAAAACTCCTTCAATATCATCGATCAACCACCGTATTCATCGGATACGATTTTTTTTTGTTTCCAAAACTCAAGTTATCACTCTGTGGAACCCGTTTCGACTCGATTGATGGCGTAAAATAAAATTCGTAGAGAGAACTGAAGGCGATCCCAGCCCTGGACCTATAAAGCATGTTTCGATAATTGGAGAAAGAGGTGGCATATGTCTATTCCTTTAGAAGGAGCATACTTTGAAGGCGACAAAATATTTATTAAAGAATATTAAAATTTTTTCGTTTTATTTACAATTTCCGAAAACTTTCTGGTCTTAATGTATATGTAATTTAAATGTGATTTCTTTTTTTGTTGAGAATGAGTATTATAGTAAATGCAAAAATTATAATTAAAAACATTGTAAATGTTGACATATATACAATTTGGCGATTTTTTATTAACTCCATTTAATCAAATCTTTTTAGTAAAATATCGTTGAATACAAATTATTCAATTTAGGTTTTAATATTATTATTATAACTAGTATCTCATATACGATATTTATGTTAGTTTAAATATTTTTTCAGTATTTTTCCATATTTTGTTCTTTGTATAAATTGCGCAACCGTTAAGTTTCCAAATAATTTTCGTTTAAAATGTTTTTGTTTTCCTTAAATTTAAATGAAATCGAACTACAACCACGGCTACTTTCCATATAACACAATTTTAAATTTCATCTGATTCAAGTATGCAAATCAAACAAAAATTTATTTATCGGCACGAATAAGGCCTCTAAAGTATACCACCTTTTGACCAAAAATTATCCAACTAAAACTGTAGGTACCGAATATGTGGACTCAGCACATATAGTTGACTTTTTACCGAAAATAGCGGTCAATGTGTGAGATATATAATTGAAATTAGGAGAGAATCATTTCCTGGTAATAGTATGTCTGTACGTCCTAAATGGGTTGAATCGGGTCAATACATCCATTAGCCACCATGTATCTAAAAGAAAGATTTTCGAAATTCCGGCTGACCGCATTAATCGGCCAATATGAGAGTTTTCCAAACAAAATTTAATGAAGGCGTTTTTCTAATAACTGTGCATCTTTTTGCCGAAAATAAATAAAATCAAGTAAAAACTTGCACTAGCCCCCATATAACCAATATCAGGATTTTCAAACCTCCGGTTGACTCTACTCCTATTATATTGGTGATGGTATATGAGGTACCTTAATGAAACTCAGAGAGCATCTGTATTTATTAATAATATGTAGTAATGCCAAAAATAGATAAAATCGAACGTACTCTATACAAGGGGCGTTCCAAAGTAAACAGTAAAAAAGTAACAAAGTAAACTGTAGTGGCGCCATCTATATGTCGACTAGTGCGTTAGAATCCTTTATCGACTTCCAGTAAAAATTTCATGACATTTCATCTATTGGAAGTGAAGTTATTGCGTTTTAAGCGTCAGTATGTTTTTGTCATCGGTGCGAAAATGAGCTTCGGTTTTTTTATTTTAAAATTGTTAAAACTTTTTTTTAAAATTAGTAAAACTTTTACTGAAACGTTTCAATTGATGAAACAAGTTTATGGCGATGATTGCCTACCCCGTAGCAGAGTGCACGAGTGGTTTCAACGTTTTCAAAGTGGTCGTGAGGACATAAATGACGATGAACATGTGGGCCAACCAAAATCCGTGATCACCGAAAATTCCATCGAACTGTGCTGCGGTTCGTTCCGCACAAATTGACTGACGACCAAAAATTGCTCAGAATTCAACATTCGAAAAATCGGGCCTGGAGAAGTCAAAAGTGAAGACAATGCTGATTTGTTTTTATGATTTCAAGGGTATTTTCCACAAAGAATTTGTTCCACCCGGCCAAAACGTTAATGCGGTATTCTACCTTGGAGTTTTGAAGTGTTTGGTGCGCCGTATTCAACGTGTTCGGCTCGAATATCGCGAAGATGGAAGTTGGCGTTTGTAATGCGCCGTCTCATCGATCGACGCTTGTTGCAGATTATTTGACCAAAAATCACATTTTAACACCTGATATGGCACCGTGCGACTTCGACCTTTTCGGAAAAATGCATTTGCCGATGAAAGGAAAGCGTTATGCAGACGTGGAGGCCATTTAAAGGGCTTGCACCAGCATACTGGCGGCCATACCGGGCAACGAGCTAAAACACTCGTTCGACATTCTTTTGGACCGTGCAAAAAGCTGTATTAAAGCAGGAGACTATTTTGAATAAAATTAATTGATTTTGCCGATACAACCATTTTTTATGTCTTTTTTTAAAATCCTGTTTACTTTGTTTTTACTTCATGCTGTCTGTGTGAACTACCCAGGGCCGTGGAGGTCCTATCTTGGCCACTCGACCGGAGTGGCGGCGCAGTGCGCCAACAAAGTGCATGACGCAGTATTGCGTTGACAGCATGGGACCACGTAACTCGTGGTCCACTCTCTATGTGTCTTAAGGCCTGAGCAGGTCTTAAGATGGCTCCATCCATTGCATCTACTGCACCTAACAGAGGGGGAGTTTGGATGGAGCCTTCTAGTACAAACGCAGCAGTAAAATTCCTCGGGGCCCGAGTTAGACTCGATGCCAGCACGGGTCAGAAGGATACGGAGCAACCCCCCTGCTGCTAGGCGTTGCTCCAATGACGACAAACTTAACCTTGAACTTACCGATCCAAACAGGGTTAGATCGCCGAAATAGCAGCCCTTGGCCGGATAAAATCCGGGTCAATGCCGGTAACGTAGAACCGGCTGTTGTGGGAATTGCCATTGAACATTGTTGCATATCCTTTGTTGGCAAAAACAGCGGTACATCGTGCTGCCATGGAGTCAACTAGTTTCTGACATCTTTCCACGTGAATCGCATTCCAAGTCCGCTCAATAGTATTGGTTTTCGGCTGACAATTAAACACACCTTTCTTTAAATGTATTAATATCATCAATTCCGATTTTCAAGTTGACGATTTGCACATCAACTCAATATACATACATATGTATTAAATTTATCCTCTTCGGTTAAGTTTATGTCAGATTTACCTCACTTGAGGATGATTTTAATATATTTTCCCTGACGGGATGACCTCCATTTCGAAATCGAGACACCAATACTGAAAGAATTATCTATCGAAAATTTTCATAAGTATGTTTAGAACTTTTGAAAGGTTTTCCTCCGCGACCTAATGTCTATTGTATTGGAATTTGGAACGTCGCAGAACCGGCAGTTTGCAAAAGAGGCCAGGCCCAAATTAAATAAGTGCTTCTTGAGCTTACATGCGTGTGGCCACCTCCTAATCCAGGGGGTTATGCGACTCCCATGCCCATTAGATGGTTTGCAGCCAGGAGGTCAATTAAGAGGTCAATACTGTGTCCGCTATCAAACGGAGTAGCGGGACTCGGAGCCACTGTCAGGGTAACGCAACCCAGTCTATTTGGGGATGTAGCGGTAGGGTGCGCCTTCGACCACCCAGACCGCAAAACACATGAGCGGACAAATAACGTCACAGGAGCCACCAAACTCCAAAAGGGCATTTATGCACAGTTGGCAGGGACAGCGCAGATATGCGGATGCTTTCCTTCCATGGGGTGAACTTCAAGAGAGGTATCCTACAGCTAAACTGCAAGGACGAGAGGTCCGCCAACTAACTAAGGGAAATCGCTCCCAAGCTGGTTGGCTGGACAAAGAGGGGTCCCGTCCTCTGCGCAAAGAGGGGACCCATGGACAGCATGACGGTGTTCCACCCCAGATGTGCAGGCAAACCATATGAGTTTGCTCTCGGGCTTGTCAGAAACCAGAACGAGGGCATTATCACCTCGACCTGGCGAGTGGTCGACAGCAAAGACGAGGATACGGGATGGTGGCTGAACCTATATGTGGACGATGAGTCCTACAAGCTCATCTAGAAGAAAGATTTCCGCCTGAACTATAGGTTCAGTTCAGCACTTTAAGCTCAAGACTGCTGATAGCGGAACTACCGAAAGAATGCTGATTGATGAAGATGCCACTCATACCGGCGCCAACACGGCAAAGCAGGCCGCTACTGCTGAAGCTATGGTGGGAGTTCCCACGGAGAAGCCGGGCGCATCAAGAGGGCTACTCCTTATGCAGAAGCTTCTAGAGGGGCTAAAAGACCTAGTGGATGACAGTGCGGAGGACGGCGACGATTAAGACCGGTTTCTCATGGAACCGACCCTATAATTGTCGGCAACGTGGAAGCTGCTCAGGTAAACCAGTACCACGCGGCGTTAGCCTCGGCTGTTATCCCGAGCAAGTTCACATCGGATAACCTGGGCATCCTGCTGATCCCAGAAACATGGGTCCGAGGCCTCAAAACTGATGCAAACAAAGTAATCTGGGATCTAGAACTTGTATAGTAGTTAGGAACGATATTGATTTAATTTGTATTTCAGAGTTCCTATTGCAGGAAAAACAAGTTGCCCCTGATCCTAGGATGCGACGCAAATGCCCATCACACGGAATGGGGCAGTATGGACTGCAACACCAGGCGTGGGTCCCTCTTGGAATACATCATTAGTAGTAATTTAAGTGGAGAAAAATGGTTTTGAACCCACGTTCTTAACAAGAAATATGAGGGAGGTGCTGGACATCACGTTGAGCAACGAACTCATGATTGGACTGATCTCACAATGAAGGATGCCATCAGAGGTCTCCATATTACATCACAGAATCATATGGTTCGTGCTAGAACTCCTTTCCTAAGAACACGAAATAGGGTACCTTTCGGCTACGGCTTCTGGACTGGAAAGCAGATTGTCTGCACCTAACCAGTCCATTATAAACGCATATTACTATAGCTGTCCCCTAAAAGAGATCACTAACAGGCCCAACTGTCCTTGGTGGTTAAGCAAACTCTCACACCTTAAGAAAAAAGGTACGAAAGCTTTTTAACAAGGCCAAACATACAGGGAACTGGAAGGAATATATATGCAAACTAACTATTTATAACAAAGAAATTAGATCCGCAACACAGCAAAGTTTTCGGAACTTCTGTGAAAACATCTCCTCAACACCGGAAGCAGCAAGGCTGCACAGGGCTCTGGCCAGAAGCAAGACTGACACAGTATTAACGATTAAGAGATATACGACCAGTGCGGAAGAAAGAGCTACGGCTCTTCTGCTCACGCATTTCCCAGAAACAATTCGGCAAGACCAGTGTCACCCTGTGGTCGAATATAAGCCTTCTCACTGATTGGATTGTCGCAAGACAGCTGTTTACTGCGGACTCGATCAAGTGGGATATGGCTTTATTCGCGAAATTTAAGTCTCCGGGGGCAGGTAACATCTTTCTAGCACCAGCCCAGCGCTGGCGTATATCTCGAAACTATGGCGTATTGCAAAGGTGATCTTCATACCCAAAGTAGGAAGTAAAGACCATTCATTGGCGAAATCCTTAAGGCCAATTAGTCTAACTACCTTCTTACTAAAGAGTATGGAAAAGATCATAGATTACGAAATAAGATAAAATGTGCTGTACCCCTACATGCGAATCAGCAGACAGATAGACTAATACTGCTCTATATCCCCTGTTAACCTCAAAAATCTGGAAACCTCAAAAAGCTGTATGAAGGTGTGGTGATGCTATGTGCCTTTCTAGACATCGAAGGTGCTTTTGACAATACGACTCACGCAAGCGTGACAAGAGCACTGTAGAAAATTAATGTGGCAGCACCGGTACGCCGATGAATAGAGCCGGAATGCACACTAAGATAGTTAAACCCACAATAGGGGACATTAGGATTCGTTTCCGCACAACAAGAGGCTGACCATAGGGTGGAGTTCTATCCTCCCTATAATGGAGCCTAGTCGTAGTCGCTGTCAGGGATATGTGGATGACATTGTTATTTTAGCCAGGGGCAAATTTACAGACACTCTCTGCGACATCAAACAATGGCGATTAGGCCTGGCAAAAGGATGGGGCAAAGGGGTTGGATTGGACATCAACACCGTTCCTTTCACGAGACGAAGGTCCATGCCCGGTTTCAGGAACCTATCCCTTGAAGGCAGAGAATTGCAGATTAATAATGTGGTCAAATATCTGGGCCTCACGAACGATTACACTCTATGGTAGAAGCAGCATGTGGACCAGAGCATGGTCAAGGCTTAAAAGCCGCTTATGGTCTGCAATCGACTTGTCGGAAAGTCTTGGGGCTGTAAGTCAAAGATTATCAAGAGGATGTATATAATGATCGTGAGACCGATTATTACTTATGAGGCGGGACTTCAACTATCAAAGCTGCAACGACTTGCCTGCATTTGCGCATCGGGTTCAATGCATACGTGCCCGACAGCAGCACTGGAAGTCATGCTGAAACTCACACCGCTACGTATAGTAATCAACAAAGCTGCCATACATACACTGCTTCATATGACAGCAGAAGGGTTTGGCAAAGGGAAGGTAATTTCGTCACAGCAATTGAAGGCCCTAAGTGATGAAATAACACTGGCTCTTTTACCAGCATTACCAAAATCGTAAAATTTACTAAGAAGTTTAAAGTTACCCATGGCAGTAAGGCGGAATGGAATAATTCCACGCTCGACCTGATAAGGATAAGCACAATCAAATGGTACACCAATGGTTCAAAAGCCAAAGGAATTTGTGTAGAAGTTGCAGGACCACGTACTAAACTCTTCATCCCTCTAGGAAGTCTTTGCTGTTTAGATATAAACCAAAAACGCAACTAACGCATCGAAAGTATCGCCATACTCAGCGAAAGTCAAGCGGTCCTTAAAAGCGTTTTCTGCTAAATAGCCTACCAGGCTATAATCAAGCGCACTTTATCTGGGTGACTGGTCACAAGGGTATAGCCGGGAATGAACTGGCTGATGAGCTTGCCCACAGCTTCCACCAGAATGGTAGGATAAGAAACTTACATTGCGGTTGGTCCTCATACCATAAAGAAGCTGCTCCGCAAGGAGGAAAGAGTAGGCAGGGAGAAGAATTGGCCATGGCTTGCGCCAGGCTACGTTGCTAATGGGTGGACACAACCTCAGCAGGTTGAAAAATGTAATCAATCTCTAGAGGAACGAATTCCAGCTAATGTCGCATTCTACACTTGCCATTGTAAGCTCAAGAAGCACTTATTTAATTTGGGCTTATTCTCTTTTGCAAACTGCCGGATCTGCGACATAAGGCCGGAAACTGCAGAACACCTGCTGAAAAAATGCACAGCAGTCTGCAGACGCAGGATCAAGGCCCGTGGATCCATGTTTCTGAATAGGCATCACTTTGTCTGAATATCACCTAGCAGTATATTGGAATTTATCAATGTGCTGGAGCTAAATGAGTTGATGTGACTTAGGGTAGGACACAATAGACCATAGGTCTCGGTGTTGTTTTTGTTGTTGTAAAGGTTATCTAGTCCCCTCTTGTGTGGTAAGCTATAGTTTGGTTGTCGTCGAGGTCATCTAACGGGAGGCCCAGGAAACATATATTGGGTATGTCGGAGTCGATTCTGTATAAGGAGGAGGAGGCAACTCAATCTCTACGTCTGCGATGGGTGGTGGTTTGACTCCTAGTACGACATTCACTGAGAGGGAGTTGATGAAGGTGTTAATGGCTTCACTGTGAATGGTGGTCAGTGCTTGTCTTAAGTTCGTTGCGTCCAAAGTCTGGCCGGCGTACTGTCTAATGTCGTCGACGTGATCAAGGAAGAACGTCTTGATGTTCCTAGGATTCGGTTTCTTCGTCTGCATTGCACTACATCCAGGCGACCATATTGCAGTAGCATAATTTTAGACCGGCCAGCCCATTGTCTCGCCAAGAGCAGCCGGCAAGCGATTTGAAGATTTTGTTGCGGCTCTGTACTTTGGCAGTTATCACGGTTGTGTGAGGAGTGAAGGAGCACAGACTGTCTAATGTAACGCCTAAAATTTTAGGGTTGGTGACTGTCGGAATTTTGATGCCATCACTGAAATATCTAGATCAAGTCTATACTCCTTTGTCCAGTTTGTGAAAATGGTTGCTATGGATTTAGTGGAGAGTGTCAAGCTCCTTGCAGAGAAAAAGCGAGAAAGGTCGGAGAGATAGCCGTTTACTTTCGAGCACATGCTATCGATTCTATTGCCCGACGTCAATATCGTGCAGTCATCAAACTCCCTCTGGTGGCTGGGGAGTATCGAAATATAGAAATTAAACAGTAGCGGGGAGAGGACACCACCTTGCGGAACCCCCTGTTTAATTCTTCTAAGTTTGGAGTTTTTAGTTCTTTTTCTGCGCTGCCAAATTACTATTTTTTGTGAATTTGCCTATACAACTATGGACACCGAAAGTTAACGTTTATTCGTTTTTTTTTTTTTGTTTATTCGTGCATGAATATTTTATTTGGTAATATTTATTCAGTCGTAGAAAATTTGTTTACCTTTAGCGGTGGCCACATTTTATCGACCAAATCAAATTGAAAATACTGTTTATTTTATAATTCGTAAATTATATAAAAACAAGTAAGGAAGCGCTAAGTTCGGATGTAACCGAACATTTTATACTCTCGCAAAGTCAAATGGTATACTCGTTTGAGATTTCTTTGTGGATTGGCTGATATTTTCGGTAGAAGGTCAACTATAGGCACTGGGGTCCACATATTTAGTACTTAGGGGCTTGAACAGTTTTGGTTCGATTTAGACAATTTTTGGTCACAAGGTGGCATACATTAAACGTATTATTCACGCAAAGTTTTACCCCGATATAATCATTGTTGCTTGATATGCATAGTGGAAAGTGAAAGAATCAGAAGGAATTGAATATGGTGTTATCTGGGAAATAGGCGTGGTATAGTCCGATTTAGCCCATTTATAACATAGAAATATGAAGAGAACGTTATGCACCGAATTTGGTTGAAATCGGTTAAGCAGATCCCAAGATATGGGTTTTCACCTAAAAGTGGGCTGTGCCACGCCCACTGTCTAATTTTGAACGCGTTTCCTATAAAGTCATCTCATACCATCCCAGAGATAAAATTTAATGTCTCTGGCGTTTTTAGTGCTTGATTTATCGCGCTCCCTGTGTACCAAATAACAGTCTTGTATCTTATTGCGGAGCTTAGTTATGGCAATTTATTTGTTTTTGATTAATGGCGTTTTGTGGGCGTGGCAGTGGTCCGATTACGCCCATCTGCAATACCAACCGTCTCACGGTACCAAGAAACATGTCTACCAAGTTTCATAAAGATATCTCAATTTTTACTCAAGTTAATGCTTGCACGGACGGACGGACAGACAGTCACCCGGATTTCAACTCCTCTCTTCATCCTGATCATTTATATATACATAACCCTATATCTAACTCGATTAGTTTTAGGTGATACAAACAACCGTTAGGTGAACAAAACTATTATACTCTGTAGCAACAGGTTGCGAGAGTATAAAAAGTCGCAACGAGGCTAATAGTCATAAAAAGATGATCGAGATTATTGATACTCTAAAGGTATCAATGGAACGTTATGGACAATGTTTACTGGTAAACAAATTATTGGCACTAAAAATATACGCATTAACGTTAGAAAACTATTTTGAAGCAATTATAGAATATGTGGAATATTATAATAAGTTAAGTGTTGAATTGGGGTTTTGTAAAGTTCCAGATCAAAGAAATTCAACATTGAGGTTAGGGATTATGCTATACCCTCTATGACAATGTTACTTTTTCTTGTAGAACTCCTTTTTGCGTTAGGGGCCTGCGGTCGCGCTTCAACTGAAAAATAACCCTGGTCGGTTCAACACCGGGGTTAATCAAATGAAGGAAACTAAAAGATTTATTAGTGTCCATCAACGATTTTGATTCCTGTATTAGGGGTATAATCTCTCTTTTTATTTGATTTTTCTTCGTTTGCAAAATATATTAGTAAGGCAACACTTGTTATTTGACATTTACAACCCTTTTGTTATTGTCAAAATTAATAGAATTGAAGAATACTTTAAATATTGAAATAAAGCTATTTTTGCATCATATAGTATATATCCCCGAAATCCTAGGACGGTATTCTAAAGCCGACCCTCTGTAAATGTAAATTATGAATTTTTATTTTTCTGTTGAAGCGCGGCCACAGGCCCCTAACGCAAAAGAAGTTCTACAAGAAAAAGTAATATTGTCATAGAGGGTATAACATAATACTTAACATCAATGGAGAGCATTGATAGTTATATAGTTTTGTCAACATGGAACCCATTTGTTATTGTTCATATTACGAAAATTGTGTAGAAATAAAATTCTTATTTTAAGCAAATACTTAAATATTTAATATAAAATAAATAGGTAGAAACATTGTAGTGAAGTGTTAGTGTGTAATAAGTGCATAATATAAAAGAAAAGATAACCATAAATCGAGAAATTGTTAAATGAAATTTTCAACTTAAAATGCAAATATCTCGAAAACTATAAGTTTCCGGCGGCAATAATTATATATATTCGTGATCTGGAGAATTTCCACTATCCAACCATACCCCTCTTAACCCTGAAATCGTGGGATGCTAAACTAAAGTTTTCCCGAATAAGGTTGACCGGCAATTTTTTTTTTTTTTTTTTTGAAACGCTACAAAACCATTATTGAAACTTATTACAAATTAAATAATTTTTTACGTCAATTATTTCAATTAGAATTTTCTTCTAACAGTAACCTAATACTTAAATATAGGAAACATAAATATTCTTATTATATTCTTGAAAGCATATATATACATCAGGTTTAGTTTTAACTTAAAACGGATAAACATTCAACACATTCGACTTTCAAGACAATTTTCGGCACATTTTGTATAATGGATACAAATCCACATTTTATATTGCTATTAGCAGCAGAAAACTTACCAATTCGTGGTTATTGCACACAAATATAAGTTATTTTTTTCAACTTTTTAGCGATGATTTATTATATCCAAATCAAGAAACAAACAACTGAAAATATTATATCCTTCGCAAATTTGATGGCAAAGCTTCTAAACCCAAATTGGCACCGACTCGCAGAAAACACAGGCAACGTTAAAACATTCTTGTAGAGATGCCACTCTACGGTCAAATCCTATATAAAACCTTAACCATGAAGTACACGCAAGATTTTTATCTGGTTTACTTTACGACTTCGCTTGAATGTTTATACTTGTATATTCGAAGAAAAGCAAGCATACGGTGTGTCATAACGAACGCTGTACAATTAATTTTAGTAATGCATAAATTAATGAATTTTGTTTTTAGGATGCAAATGTAATAAAAAACTTTGGTATAGAATCCCCGAATTCGGGTAAAAAATGGATATGAGCGGATGGAGATATTCTCCAGATAGAGAATATATAATATAAACATTTAGCTGCAGGAGACTTATAGTTTTCGAGGTACTTGCATTTGAAACCCAAATTTCACATATTAAGGTATGTAATTTGTCTACGAATTATGAGTTTTACATTTATATTATTCAATATATGATCTATTAACACACCTTTAAATAGGTTTTACACATTTATTTAATCATATTTTATGCCCAAATAGTTTTAAATGCTAATTAATTAAACAATTTATAACAAAACTTTACATGCAAATAAGAACCGGTAAATTTTAGGTTAGCATCCCCCGAGTTCGGGGTTAAAATCGGTATGCACAGATAGGGGAGACTTTCTTAAGGATATGTATACATTTAGTTGCCGCTGACTTACGGTTTGTGAGATAAGCCTGATGTCGTAAAGTCCCGCTGTTGTCTTAATAACTGTGTCCATAAGAACGTATGTATTTTAATATTTCACAGATGCTGCCCGGTTCTAAGTTACAAGGATTGACCCAGATTTTATCCGGCCAAGGGCTGTTATTTCGGCGAACTAACATTGTTTGGATTGGTAAGTTTTAGTTAAAGTTTGTCGTCATTAGAGCAACGCCAAGTAGCAGAGTTGCTGCGCATCCTCCTGACTCGTACTGGCATCGAGTCTAGGCCCCGAGGAATTCTTCAGCTGCATTTGTCTTGTCTCGGAAGACAAGTACCATCCTGCTATCGACATCTTGCTTATTTTTCGGCCGGGGTTGACGCCAGATAATTCCTCATCATACGTATTTAAAAAGGCTAACTACGCAGCCCTTAATACTTCTCTCCTAAGAACGAATTGGATTGACCTCTACAAATTCGAGACTATTGACAGTAAGTTGGACTTTCTCTATGCAAAAATCTTTGAAGGTGTAAACCAGTTTGTTCCAAGCCGAGTAACTATCCATCTTGGTTCTCACATGATCTCATTCACAAAGCTAAACAGAAGAAATCTGCACACCTGAGATATAAAAATCGGAAAACTAAGCCAAATTATTTACGATTCAGCAGGTTAAGATTGGAATGCAAAAAGTTAAGTATCGAATGCTACAAAAGTTAGAGGACAAACTGCAATCGGAGAGCATTCTTTAATTTTATCAAGGACGAAAACCGTTGCACCGGTGACATACCATCTTCAGTCTGCACTTGCAAAACTATTTGAGAGGTTAGTGCTTCCACAGATACGTCAGGCATTTGAAAACATCATAACAACCAAACAACATGGCTTTACTGGTGGCAGATTTACCACTACCAATTTGTTCATATACGTCGACAAACTGCTGAACTCCATGGATTCCGGCAACTGCACACACAGCATTTACACAGACTTCAGCAAGGCTTTCGACTGTGTTGACTACGAAATACTTTTAGATAAGCTAAGTAAATATGGTGTGGCTGGACGTGCATTAGCTTGGATACGTACATACCTCACAGACAGACGCTTGCAAGTCAGAGTAGATGGCCACTTATCCAGTGAATATGAAGTAATCTCTGGTGTGCCACAAGGATCTCACCTTGGTCCTGTACTGTTTAACATCTTCGTCAACGACATTGGTAATAACTTTGCTTCTGATTTCCTTCTGTATGCTGATGACCTCAAAATATTTAGATTGATTACTTCTGAGACAGACATCATAATCTTGCAACAAGACATAAATACCCTCAGTGACTGGTGTCGAGTGAATAAGCTGGATCTCAACGTAAACAAATGTGCGGTTGTATCTTTCGCTCGCTCACACTCACCGATCCGCACGAGCTCCAAACTTGATGGGCTTGAGATAGCGGAGGTCGAGAACATAAAAGACTTAGGTATCATTGTTGATAATAAGCTCACCTTCTCACACCACGCAGACAAAATTACATCAAAGGCGTTCAAAGCCCTTGGATTTATACTGAGGAGTGATAAAGATTTCAAAAACCCTTGGACACTCATTAGACTATTCAAGTCACTTGTACTACCAATTTTGGAATATGGTTCGGTAATCTGGTCTCCCTACACTAACACGACAATCGATAAAGTTGAAAAGGTGCAGCGTAAATTCTGTAAGTCACTGGCCTATAAACTATCTTCACCAAATCACATCTGCTCTACTGATGAGGTCTACCAGTGCTACTGTATAAACAAACTGTCTTCTCGTCGACAGGTCGCTGACCTCTGCTTTTTCTACAAAGTAGTCAATAACATCACTGATGTTCATGAGATCTTTAACAGTTTTGAACTCGCCCCTGCTGGTCTTACCCTGAGGCGAAATAGATTACTAAAAACATCGAAATCCAAGAAAAATTATGTTATCCATGGTCCTCAGAATAGACTGGCTAATTTAGTAAATTCACTTCAAGGTGAAATTGATTTCTATGGAGGAACATACGCTGCTTTCTCCGAAAACACCAAGAGACACCTGCTCGTCTGAATTACATCTAAATCAAGTCTGAATCACATATTAACTTACAATTATTTAAATATTTTCCAGTTATTACACTAATATACCCTAGCTACTTTTGTATAATACTTTAATTCTTTATTATATCTATGTATATTGCCGATTGGCGTTTAAGTAAATAAATAAATAAATTTGCGCAAAAAGGCTTCATCCAAACTCCACCTCGGTTAAGTGCAACACATGCAATGGATGGAGCCATCTTAAGACTTGCTCAGGCCTCAAGACCCATAGGTAGTGGCCCACGAGTTACGTGGGCCCATGCTGCTAGCGCAATAGATAGATATAAATAGAGGTATGCACCGCGACCTATGGTCTATTGTGCCCTCCCCTAAGGCACAACGACTCATCTAGCTCCAGCACATAGATCAACTGGTATATGTATACCGCTAGGTGCTAGGGAAGCTATGCGATCTCTGGTTGGAAACATGGATGCCAGGGCCTTAATTCTGCGTCTGCAGACTGCACTAGCAGGTATTCTGCAAGAAGAAACTAAGCTCATGTTGAATAGATGCTTATTCAGCCTGCAATGATAGGTGTAGAACGCTACAAGCAGCCGGAATTTGTTCCTCGGGAGATAAATTACTGTTGTAAACCGTTTGAGATCGTAACCCTGCATCAGCAACCTTAGATGGCACATGCCTTGGAGTTGTTGCCAGTGTCTCTCCCTGCCTGCTCTTTCCTCTTTACAGACCAGTTCTTTAATGGTATGTAGACCAACCGCTACGCATGGTTCTGGTCCTACCATTATGGGGGAGGTTGCAGAGCGGGCCAATTCGTCAGCCAGTTCATTCCCGGCTATACCCCTGTGGCCAGGCACCCAAATGAGGTGCACTTTGTTGTGGTTTGATAGGCTGTTCAGCCGTTCTATGCACTCCTGCACTAGTAACGATCTGACCTCATAAGCGGAGATCGCTTTTAGTGTCGCCTGACTATCGCTGAGTATGGCAATACTTTTATTGCGATAATTGCGTTGGAGGTTTGTCTCTACAAATCGACTTATAGCATATACTTCCGCCTGGAAAATGTAGGAAAAATTCCAATGGGAATGGAGAGCTTGGTGCGTGGTCCTTCGACTCTGCACCAATCCCCTCCGCTTTTTTCGAGCCGTCGGTATACTACTCGATAGTACTATCCTTTAGCAGTAGGTCTTGTGTGGAATCGTTCCATTTCTCCTCACTGCCAAGGGTAACTGCCTCCTTTGTAGAGTGGAATCCAGCGTGAAGCCTAGATAATTGACCGTGTTAGCCATCTCCAACTCTCTGACGCATAGGGATGGATTTCTGAGGCCTGTCAGTATCCTTCGTCTGGTAAACAGTATGATTGTAGGTTTAATAGGGTTGATGCTTAAATCAACCCCACTTCACCAACCCTTTGTCAGCCCCAATAACCTTTGTACAATATCGCAGCGAGTGTCTATGAACTTACTTCTGACTAAGATAACAATATCGTCCGTGTATCCCTGATTCCATTAATGGTTAGCAGCTCCAGACGATCGTCCACAACTAGGCTCCAAAGTAGCGGGAAAATCACTCCACCCCGTGGACAGCCTCTTGTTGGGCCAAGACGAATTCTGGTACCGCTTACTGTGGTTTCAGCTAACCGGGTGCGCCGTACGGCTTCAATCCATCTGCGTACCGGTGCTGCCACACATATTTTTTCTAGTGTTCTTGATACGCATTTGTGAGACGTATTATCAAAAGCACCTTTGAAGCCTAGGAAGGCGTATAACAAAACCTCGCCCCCATCTAACGAACTTCGGATTTCTGAGGTTAGCTGCTTCGGATAAAGCGTTGCAGCTTTTAGCACGTTCGTGTATTTCGTGATCAATGATCTTTTCCATACTCTTAAGTAGGAAGGAAGTTGGGCTTATGGGAATGAAGAACTTCGCCAACGAATAGTTTTTTCTTCCTACCTTGAGTATGACGATCACCTCTGCAGTGCGCCAAGGTTCTGAGATATATGGCAGCGCTAGGCTATCCCTCATCAGACGAACAAGGTGAGGCAGTAGGACCTGCTCCCCCTGTTGCTGGAAGAATGCCAACTGCACCGGAGGCCTTATGTTTTTCGAAGGAGGACAAAGCCCATTTGATGGAGTCTGCAGTGAAGAGCTGTTTTGCGACTAACCAGTCCAAGCGAGATGGCTTTCGTTCGACCATTGGTCGAATCTGGTCTTTTTGAATTGTATCCGGGACTCTATCCTCTGCGCAGGACGTATGGGTCCCATCCGATTTTTTGATTGCTAGTACTTTGTCCGTCTTGCCTTTAGCCAGAGTCTTATGCAGCCTTGCACCATCTGGCGTTGAGGAGACGCTTTCACAGAACTTCCTGAAGCTCTTCTGTTTTGCTTTCCTAATCTCCTGTTTGTAAGCAGTTAGGCTGCTTTTGTAGTTTCCCAGTTCCCGGTACGCTTGGCCTTGTGAAATAGCTTGCGTACCGTTTTTCTCAGTTCTAAGAGCCTACTTGACCACCAGGAGCAGCTGCGGCTTTTGGTGGTCATCTTTAGGGGGCAGCTGCTGTAGTATGCCTCTATAATGGACTGGTGTAGCGCAGGAAATCTGTTCTCCAGTCCACAGGCAGTAGCACTGCCGTCTAGCTGATACCTCCAACCGACGGCCGCTGGCGGTGCTGTCAGTATCTCCCCGGAAAGGGCGCTGCCAGGACGAAGTTCGCTCCTTCGTTGCATCTAGCCTGCACAGCGACCAGGTCTTGTGTTAGCAACTTTAAAATACAAAAGAAATCCACATCGTTCCTAACTACTATACAGGTTCTAGGTCTCTCACTGGAAAGATCCCAGATTACCTTGTCTTCGCCGTTCTCCGCTTTGCCACCCGCTAGGTCCTTGAGTCCCTCGAGAAGCTCTTCCGTGGAGGGTAGCACCACCCCCTTGTTTGCCATCCTTCTCAGTAGGGACCTTCACCGTGGTTTTGGCAGTTGCCGCCTGCCTCGACTTACTTCTGCGGGGTTGAGTCGTAACCTCATCTACCAGTATCTTCTCGCTTTCGGTGGTCTTCTTAGGCCTATATGGCCTCATAACCACCGAATTGAACCTATAGTTCAGGCGGAAGCTCTCCCTCCTGACGAATTTATATGATTCGTCATCTATGCAGAGATTGTGCCTCCCCCCAGAATCTTCGACCTTGCTAGTGACTACTCGCCAGGACGATATACTAAGACCCTTGTTCTCATTTTTGAAGAGCAAAGTCATACGGCTTCAATGCACACTTGGGGAGGGACAACTTCATCCTATGAATGGGCCGTCTCCCTTCCTTGCGTAGAGGACGGGGCTATTCCAGCCTGCCATCTTGGGAGCGATCTCCCTCCCGCCAACGCAATGCTGCGACACCTGCCTAGAAGTCTAAACAACCTGCACCATGTCCACGCACTGCGCCGCCTGCTCCTGTCGAGGAAGACAGGACATCTATGGCCTTTAGCCTACTTCGTGCTGAAAACCGCTTGGTACTTGGCGACTTTAACGCGCACCACGATCTTTAGCATTTAGCAGGATGGAGCTGGCGGCACAGATTGACGATTTGAAAATTCTGCACAATGAGTGACGAAGCTCCCACCAGAATTACCAGCGCCTGTAATAGCTCGCCAGATATTACCATCGCTAGCGGTGGTCTCATAAATACCATCTGCCCATAATTATCTAGATCGAGAAACCTCCCGACTTTATTTCTGTGGACAACCGCACCTTTGCTAACTTTAACAATGCTAACTGGGTTGCATTTACCGTCATAAACCCCCAGGTAGTTCATTGACTAAACCAGAAGCCACCCTGCGAGAGGACGATCCTCGTAGCGTTGGACTTGTCAAAAGCTTTTGACGCAGTCAACCCCACAACGCTACTTGAGGACATAGAACAATCCATACTATCTCCAGGGCTGAAGCAGTGGACTATGAACTACCTGACTTTAGTCGGCATTTAACCGAACTATTACGAGGTCAAAGCTCAAAACTTAGAAGAATTAAACAGGGTTCCGCAGGGAGGAATCCTCACCACGCTACTGTTTAATTACTACATCGCGAAACTCTCCCAACCACCAGAAGGAATTTCCATGACCTCGTACGCTGATGACTGCACGATATTGACGTCGGGCAATGGAATCGATGGCATGAGCTCGAAAGTAAACGGCTATCTCTACGACCTTTCTCGCTTCTTCTTTGCAAGGAGCTTGACACTCTCAACTAAATCCACAGCGACCATTTTTACAAACTGGACGAAGGAGTACAGACTGGATCTAGGCATTTCAGTCGATGGCATCAAAATTCCGACAGTCAACAACCCTAAATTTTAGGCGTTATATTAGACAGTCTGTGCTCCTTCAATCCTCACACGACTGCGATAACTGCCAAAGTACAGAGCCGTAACAAAATCCTCAAATCGCTTGCCGGCAGCTCTTAGGGAAAAGACAAAGAAACGTTGTTGGCAACTTACAAGGCAATCGGCCGGCTGGTCTTAAACTATGCCAATATGGTCGCCTGGATGTAGTGCAACGCAAATGAAGAAGCTTCAGACTTGTCAAAAACTGCACTCCGGACTATTGCGGGATGCCTCTTGATGTCCCCAATAGAAAACCTCCATAGTGAGGCCCGTATGCTTCCGGTTAAGGAACATAACGAACTCCTCTCCAGGCAGAACCTCCGACTCCGTTGAAACAGCTCGTTTCCTGGTCCTCTCGTTAGATTACCTCGACGACAACCAAACTATAACTTATCACCCAAGCGGGGACTAGGTAACCATTACAACAACAACAACTAGAATAGCTAGAATCAACTAGAGTTCGAATAGCGAAGTTTTGTTAGCAATCTACTATATAAGGGCTGCCGGTTTGTGCAGCAGGGGGAGTTCTAGTAAGAATGTTGTCGTGTAAAGAGCAATTAAGCAATAAGTTGTAAATTTGAATATCGAGCACAAGTGTTAAGTTGCTGGAATTAGAAATAAAGATAAGTGTAAAGCCCTGTAATTGAGACTTTTATTTAACAATCTTGTGATCGAATTCAAGAGTGAGTTATTGGTAGACGATTTATCGAGAAATCCGTTACAATATTAATATCTGTTTGGATGGAACCGCTAATTAGAACTGTGTCTGCTGCACAATCCGGCAGTTCGCTACTAGAACATTCTGGCAACTACGAATTCGCTGTCTAGTTGCTTCTGGCAGTTTATCGTCAATTCTGATTTGTTCTGGTACTCGTGTTCGCCACACTGCCCTCTACCTAAGTCTGATCGTCCCGATTAGACATATTTGTGGTACCAAACGCTGCAAGCCGTTCCGAATGAACCACCTTCATTTTATTCCTTGGTCTTCCAATGGTCTGTATGCGATACACTACATCATTGAATCGTTTAATAACCTGGTATGGTCCTTCCCAATTACACTATAATTTTGGAGACAGTCCTTTCTTTCGTTGTGGGTTATATAACAATACCCAATCGCCTTCAATAAAACCCTCAGAGTTTATTGCCTTGTCGTATTTTGCTTTCATCTTATCGCTGATAATTTTGGTGCGCTGTCTCACCATAGCATGTATATCCCTCTTCTAGGATGCTATTGAATTCCTTAGTATTCCTTCCTCCGTTGGCGTTAATTCCAAATTTTAACTCAATCGGTACTCGAAGTTCCTTACCAAAAATTACCCTTGTTGGAGTCTGCCCCGTTGTTTCATGTACAGCAGACCGATAAGCCATCAGGAACAAGGATATATGGGTATCTCAATCTTTTTGATACTTGTCCACAACTTTCCTCAAATGTTCTTCCAAAGTTCGATCGAATCGTTCTACCATACCATCGGACTGCGGATGTAGTGCAGTTGAACTGGTTTTCCGGATAAATCGTCTAACTATAACCCACTCTTGAGCTCGATCACTGGATTGTTAAATTAAAGTCCCAATTTAATGCTATACATTTATCTTTATTTCCAATTCCAACAACTTAACACTTATTGCTCGCTATTCGAACTTACAACTTATTGCTTATAGCTTAGTTGCTCTTTACAAGGCAACACACTAATTAGAACTGTGTCTGCTGCACAATCCGGCAGTTCGCTACTAGAACATTCTGGCAACTACGAATTCGCTAACTAGTTGCCTCTGGCTGTTTATCGTAGATTCGATTTTGTTCTATCATCCGTGTTCGTCACACTATGTTCGCACCGAATTGAAAACACAATTTGTGGATTGTGGAACCAAAGTCGTTCTGACCGACATTGTGTGTTTTCGATGAGTTTTCATTGACAGTTCACACATCTATTTGTTTACATTTGTTATGTACCCTACAAGAACAGTGACGGTCATCTGATGGGTAATATGACAGTCAAAGCTGACCGTAAATCCGCCATAGCAATAAATTGTCCGTTATGACTGAAACGCTATCAGAAGTGAGAAATTTTTTTGCGCAGTAGATAATATAATTTTTATTTCTTTA
This sequence comes from Bactrocera oleae, assembly GCF_042242935.1. Lineage (NCBI taxonomy): Eukaryota > Metazoa > Arthropoda > Insecta > Diptera > Tephritidae > Bactrocera > Bactrocera oleae. The sequence continues at coordinate 54,112,520 of NC_091537.1, read as the reverse complement.
TTAAATATCAAACTTTTAATCAAAATTAGTTATAATTATATACTTATATATAAAAAGGAATGCAACAAAAAATATAATAAAATATGAAAATATAACAATAGATTTTCACTTGATGCCATCTCCTCCTCTCAATAGCTCTGCGTACGTCTTTCTCCAATCAGTGGATATTCCTGAATTTAAAAATGCAAATGTAAGTTAACAGTACTGACATATCAAATGTGAGTGTATTGGTGAACCCATCAGCAGTTTCTTGTAGGGTACGTTTAGGCCAATTATGGAATGTAAACATATTATTAACTGACATTTAGGGCTGGCAAAATATGTCTTTTAATAATATCGATTAAACTAAAGCAGGCACCGACTATAATGAGTGGAATGTAAATTTTCAAGGGGTTTTCAGCGAAAACTGTTTTCGTTTGACAGATTTTGTATGGATGAAAACACAAGTTTTCGCCTGAAAACCTCTTTTGTCTATGAAAACACGAATTTTGTGTCGGTGCGAACATAGTTTTACCTTTATATCATCATAACAAACCGTGTGATAGAAATCTTACATATATATAAAATATTGATTTATACCCAGTACTTATTATTTATATATTTACAACTAAATATTATTATTTTTTTCAATATATTTATTAAAATGGCGCCTAGCGCCATGTGGATTTACGACTAGTTTGATTAAACATCTAAATAAAACACACAAAATCGATTTAACGGCTGCTAATTATAATTGCACTAGAGGAACGAGAGAGAAATACAGTGTTCTTGATTATTTTTGTGCTTTATTATTTATTAAATTTAAATTCCTCGTTCATGGCATTGCGATTTTATAAATAAATTTTTTAACTATAAAAATTATTGATATTTATACTCTCGCAACATGTTGCTACAGAGTATAATAGTTTGTTCACCTAACGGTTGCTCGTATCACCTAAATCTAATCGAGTTAGATATATTATATATATATATATAAATAATCAGGATGAAGAGACGAGTTGAAATCCGGGTGACTGTCTTTCTGTCCGTCTGTGCAAGCAGTAACTTGATTAAAAATTTAAATATCGTTATGAAACTTGGTACACATATTTCTTGGTACCGTAAGACGTTGATATTGAAAATGGGCGAAATCAGACCACTGCCACTTCCACAAAACGCCAATAATACAAAAAAAAAAATGAATTGCCATAACGAAGCTCCACAATAAGCTACAAGACTGTTATTTGGTACACAGGATCATATTAAGGCGGGGCATCCGCAGTTTAAATCTTTTTAAAAAAGTTAGTCACGCCCCCTAATAGGTTTAATGTGCATATCTTCTAAGCCGCTATAGCTATAATAACAAAATTCCCCGCTCACACCCCATATAACGATACTGTCAAAAAATACTAAAAGCGATAAATCAAGCACTAAACACGCCAGAGACAATAAATATAATCTCTGGGATGGTATGAAATTACTTTACAGAAACCGCGTAAAAATAAGACAGTGGGCGTAACACCGACCACTTTTAGGTGAACACCCATACCGATTTCAACAAAATTCGCTACATAACATTCCTCAAACTTTTCTATGTTATAGTGCGAAAATGGACGAAATCGGATTACAACCACGCCTAATAATATTGCGAATTGCAAGCGTATAAAATTGTCGGTTCCGCCCTAGTACCCATTATCGGGGATACACTGACCCTAGCTCCAACATACGTGTAAAAAAATCATATTTCTATTTGGCTTTATGTAAACGTAAAAAATTAGATAATATTTAAACAATAGTTTAATGCCGCAAATGTGTGAAATCGGTCCAGGAATTTTCCCAGCTCACATGTACTACTTATAGTATACTTTTCTTTGTTAATTTAATAAATGGGAAGTTTTTCTTACAAATAATGTGGTTCATCTCAGCGTATGAATGAAATTGGTTTAGACCTTTGTTTAAACCCTATAACCCTAATAATATGATTTCCGCTCCTCTGGTACAACAGCTACCTCATATACCCCACATATTAAATCTAACTCCTTTGGTTCAGTTTATATCACATATAATATATAATGTTTGAGTTAAATAGCTTATTTTTTATTAATGTTAACATTTCGACGAAAAAAATTGTATTGACACTAAATAAATCATGATGAATAACATAAGTTAATAAGATCCGAAATAATAATCGAATAATTAATGTTGAATTATTTCGCAACATGTTGCAACAGAGTATAGTTTTGTTCACCAAACGGTTGTTTGCATCACCTAAAACTAATCGAGATAGATATTTATTTCTATATACAAATATCTCTTCTAATATTTGGTGATAATCAGTGGTTAGGTATATTTTCTCAGCCATCATGTTGAACTTATTATAAAATATACAAGACAACAATGCTAAAAAAGTTTCTTAGAGTGCTGGACTTTGTATAGAGCAAAAATATCTTTCTAGAAAAAATCGCATGAAATTAATATTAGTAGTGTAGTATCAAAAGAGCTAAATACCCTTTTTACGTGGTAAAAGATAAACTACGAACCCATCGGTTTAAATGCTGCTGTCTATTACTTCAGTTTTGCAACACATTTTAATATGAAGGTCATGAGATGAACACAAGAAAATTACATTTAAGTACTTTTTGGAATTTACCCAGGTACGAGGTACGGTCTTTTGTACAAAATTTAAATACTGCGCAACATAGAGCAAGGCAGCAATATCCAGAAATTCGTTCTGAAGAGCAAATATGAAATACTCGAGTTCATAGAGCTCGGGGTACGATCTGTTGAGCAAGTTGTAGAAACTGTTCAACATAGAACAAGGCGACAAGATAAACAAATTCGCTCTGAAGAGCAAAAAAGAAATACTCGAGGTCATAGATCTCGTCAAGAAAATCTTGAGGTACGTTATGATGAGCAAAGTAGGAACACTAGAGATCATAGAGAACTTCGCACAAGAAATTATGAGATTAGGCATTTGGGGTGCATTCGTGATTAAATGCAAAGATAACATATAAGAATAAATCCTGAAATAAGAAGAGAGGAGCGTGATAGAGAAACATAACGTCGACAGCTTAGTAGGAAATATGTTTAGCTAATGGTCTAGACTTTCCTGAAATACCGGATTGTTTGAAAGATTTAACCCCAATTGAAGAAGATTCATAATGCCTAGATTACCTTTTATGACAATCCGTCCGTTATAATATCAAGCTCAGAGTTTGCTCAAAGGTGCTGTTGTTAATATAGCAATTTATGTTAACAATATTGCGACAGCTCTACCAAGGTCCTTTGATGAAACTCATGTGATACAAATTCACTTAAGAAGGCGTACAATCATAATTATATGATCTATACCATACGCACCGCAAAGATTATGGAAGCGTTGCAATTCGTAGTGAATATCCCTCTGTATCGTGAGCACAATATACATATTAATGAAAACTGGATTTCAGAATTTAATATCCAAGAAGAAGCTCCGTTTGTTATTCTCACGGGTATTTTACCTTCAGAGCTAAATCCAGGCGGTCAAGAAACTATTTTGGACAACATTGCTGTAGAAAATTTGGATTATAAGCGATTATAGCGCCAGGTGAAGGACCAATTGACATATTTCAAGATAATAATTCAAAAGAGTTATCATTTGAACCAATATACGTTTGACAGAAACGTACATGCTCTGAAACATTTAGGAAAATAACTCTGAAATTCTGGGAAGATGTGAAAAAAAGGCAATCGCTATGATTCGCCAATTTGGGCTTCCAACCTTCTTTATCACTTTATCGGCTGCAGATTCTCAGGGGTTGATTCTAAAGATATTTCGGCTACTTGTGCTAGTTATTTGGACTACCGTTATCGACAAATGCTTAAGCTTTTAAAATGCCGGCATTTTTGAAGAGCATTTTGTCACAAAATTCTACTGGAGAGTGAATTTTCAACAGAGAAGTTCCCCGCTTTCACACGGCATATATTGACTCAATAATGCTCCCAGGATCAACCTTCAGGATCCTCAGACATTTCCCGATGTTATTAGTTTTATTGACAATTATATTTCTACAGATGGTTTGGTCAGCCACTTAGAAACTTATTTAGGTTATCAAAAGCATAACCACAATCGGTCTTGTACTAGGGAAAAAACGCAAATACTGTTACCTCTTACAGAAACAAGTCAAAATTCAGAAAGACACAATAGATTTTTTTCTAATTTTAAAAAGTTTTAAATTCAAATATGACTACAGAAGACAATTTAAAATTTTTTGAACATTTCCTGTGTGATAGTAGAATAAATATGTCTTTTGGTGACTATTTGTTAACCCTTAGATCAAATTTGTCAAAACCCAAAGTTTTTCTAAAAAGAAAATTACAGGATCGTTTTATAAACGCGGTTAATTCTCTGGTTTTGGAACTTCATAGAGCAAAGATGGATATCCATATGGGTTATTTATATATACCTCTCGACCTGAGGAACGTGTTCGAATGGTAAAACCTAGAGCCGAACTTCAGAACCTTCCTTCAGGTTCTACTGAAATATTCGTAGCCAGTATTTTAGACCGTTATGTTCAAAGATCCGATCTAAGTATAAATGCTTAAAATCTAGAAGAAAAGCACAAGACAGTGATCATGAAGAAGAAGAGGGAGAAGACGATAATTTATCATAAAGCGGGGTTGTCATGCCTCGGAAGCGGGTTTGTTAAAAAACGTTCCAAACCTTGTATAATTCGGTAGAGAAAGTTTAACCCAGAGTTGAGTATTTCCGTGAAATGGTAATGCTTTACTATCCATGGCAGAATGAACTTCAAGATCTCATTGAAAACGATAATGAGCAGACTTGCATCAAATCAAAGAATATATGATGTTTTTCAGCAAAGAGAGCTTGGAAATGTTTTAGAAAATCTTTATAATGAAATAAGACCTGAAGGAAGGGGCGTAAAATGAAATGAAATCGTAGAAAATGAGTTCAGAGCATTGGCACTTCCAGAAATAGACCCAAATATAAATTTGCTGGACTTGCATGGTGAAGATTCAACAGATAATGGCACTGAATCGGATTGCAATATTAAACTTATTAAACATTTTATGCACCAGCTATAAACAAATCCCATTTTATGCGTTCATTGGCGGGGGTGCAGGTACAGGAAAGAGTCGTTTGATATCTGAAATATATCAAGCTCTTAACCATGATTACAATTCAACACCTGGGTCCAGTCCAATTTCCTTAAAAGTTCTTCTTTGCGCACCTACAGGTAAAGCAGTATTCATATAATAAAGTTGTAGTTCATACTCGACCCAGAATGCCTAGAGCTTCAATATATGTCGCTTGTAGCCGAGCTACTACTGCAGATTCATCATAGGAAATTTTATTCGTCCTGACAAATTATTTTAATCGGATCCTGTATTTAAGAAACTAAGGAAATTAAACATATTTTTAATGATATAAAAAGCGACTGTTTGTCTTCCGATATATTATGTTTCGTAGAAACTTGGAGTTATCCATGCGAAAATGTTGATATACCAGGATTTACTCCAATTAACGAGTTGAGGATAAATAGTACGGAAACAAGCAACAGGAACCAGCGGGGCATTATAATATGTGCAAAGCATAGTATTGTTAGCTCTTTAGAACCAAAGGCTCTAAAGAAAATTTATTCAGGCCGCAAGGTTTTAGAAAAGTATTAATATTCTGGTTCTATGCAGAAATTTAGCTTTCTCTGTCAGACATTTAATTGTTGATTTTCATGAAGTCTTAACAAGTTAAGTTTTCAGACTTAGTGCAATAGTTCTTCATTATTTTTCCAAATAATATATAATCGAATTAGAATGGTATTGTAATTCGGACAGTAGTTTTAAAGAAAATTTTAAGAAGAATGTACAATAATATCGATATAATATATAAACAATTCTATTAATCGTTAAAAATCTATTTCTTTTATACTCCTCAATACAGTTGCATTCCATATAAAATTAATTATAAGCGTATACAACAAAACAAAGAGTGATTTCTCATAATTTAAGTAAATTTAGTTTACAAATTCATCTTTTCAATTTCACTGTGAATGTAAATAACTGAGGTAACAGCTCCTAGTTCTAATTATTAAAATATATAAAGAAATCTCAAACGAGTATACCATTTGACTTTGTGAGAGTATAAAATGTTCGGTTACATCCGAACTTAAGTCTTCCTTGTCTATATCGATCGATTGGAATCGAAAGAATCGATTCTTGAGCTCGACTAATTAATAGTAAGTTAGGGTCGAAAAATATTGTGACAAACACGGATGATAGAACAAAATCGAATCGACGATAAATTGCCAGAAGCAACTAGACAGCGAATTCGTAGTTGCCAGAATGTTCTAGTAGTAAAGTAGTTAGCGAATTCGTAGTTGCCAGAATGTTCTAGAAGCAATGTTTTGTTACAGATTTACTATATAAGGGCTGCCGGATTGTGCAGCAAACACAGTTCTAGTTAGAGTGTTGTCGTGATAAGAGCAATCAAGTATTAGCAAGAAGTTGTAAGCTCGAATAATGAGCAATAAGTGTTAAGTTGTTGGAATTAGAAATAAAGATAAGTGTGTAGCCATTAAATTGGGACTTTTATTTAACAATCCAGTGATCGAACTCAAGAGTGACTTACAGGTAGACGATTTATCGAGAAATCCGTTACAATTGGTGTCAGAAGTGGGATTGTCAAATAAATTCCCAAGGAGATAATTATTTAAAAATGGCCAAGTTTAACGATCTGAAGATTCCACAACTGAAAAAGGAGCAGGAACAACGTGGTTTGGCGACAAATGGATTAAAAACTGAATTACAATCACAGTTGAGGGAGGCCATGGAGGCGGAAAACATTAATGTTGAGGAATATGTCTTTCACATGGAATTAGAAGAAGATACAACAAAGATAGAAGAAAAGGAAGAGGCTCAATGCTCGTCAAAGATTGTGGACATGAACATGCTTTTTTCTGCAATATCGCAGATGGGGACGCAAATGTCGACACAATTTAAAGAGCAGGATACACGTATGTCTCAGATGTCAACACAGTTAGAAACGTGATTGTCAACGCATTTGGAAGAGCTGTTCGCAGCGCAAGATGCACGTTTTTCAGCACAGTTGTCAGCACCGAAAGAGCTCGACGTGCATATGTCAGCGCAGGTATCCTCACAGTTGGAAGAGGAGGAAGCATGTGAACCAGGATCTTCACAGTATAAAGAGCAAGAAGCTTGTATACCAGCAAAAGTGTCTTCGCAGTCGGAAGAACTGAACGGGCGCATGTCAGCGCAGGTGTCCTCACAGTCGGAAGAGGAGGAAGCGTGTGTACCTGTACAAGGGTCCTCACAGTCGAAAGAGCTGGAACTGCGTATGTCAGGGCAGGTGTTCCCACAGTTGGAAGAGGAGGAAGCGTGTGAACTAGTAAAAGGTTCCTCACAGTTAAAAGAGCAAGAAGCTTGGATACCAGCACAAGTGTCCTTACAGTTGGAAGAGCAGGAAGCGTGTATACCCTCACAGGTGGAAGATCAGCATAAAATTGAACCTGAAACGGATGACTCTGTGCAAGAAGATCCTGAATTGAAAAGTGCTTTACATAAAGAGGAGTTGAACCAATGTACAACGATTGGAGAAATAACTACAGGAAGGCCAGTCACAAAATCATATTGGGCAGAACGGAGCAGTTTAAAGTTAGTGTATGGCTGCTTGCATAGAGTATCCAAAAGCGAAAATAAGCAACCCTTCCGAGTACTTATGGTTGTTCCAAGGGTTGGAATTCCTGATGTTCTTAACGTACAGTACAAATGTCCAAGAGGAGGGCACTTGAGAGACATGAAATCCTTGGAGCATTTGAAGCAAAGGTTTTATTGGAGTGGTTGTCAATCAGCTATAGAAAGGATTGCGAAATATGCTGAGAACATTGTAGCTAAAGGATCAAGGTCCAGGAGTCATGGGCAGATGAAACAGCACAATTCGCGTGCGCCAGTTGAGAAAATAGGCGTGTATGAAGATGGTCCATTCCCCACCAATAAATTAGGAAATAGTCATGTTTTGGTAGTCAAGGACAATTTCAATGAATGGCCACAAGTATACACAATTCCTAACCAAGAGACTGAACCAGTGGCGGAGGCATTCATCAAAAAGTGGGTAACGAGATTCGGTGTTCCAATGGAGTTACGTTCTGATCAAGAATGGAATATCGAGTCAGCTTTAAGTCAAGGGATGTACCAAAAACTGAGTATCCGAAAAACGGATGAAATTAACTTCAAGAAGAGAAGGACGGCTAACGATGTCAGCACCAGCCTAGAAGACGAGATGGGGAACATAAAAGCTTTGTGTTTGGTATCGCAAATATGTCTAATCGGGACGATCAGACTTAGGTGGAGGGCAGTGTGACGAACACGGATGATAGAATAAAATCGAATCGACGATAAATTGCCAGAAGCAACTAGACAGCGAATTCGTAGTTGCCAGAATGTTCTAGAAGCAATGTTTTGTTACAGATTTACTATATAAGGGCTGCCGGATTGTGCAGCAAACACAGTTCTAATTAGAGTGTTACCGTGTAAAGAGCAATTAAGCTATAAGCAATAAGTTGTAAGTTCGAATAGCGAGCAATAAGTGTTAAGTTGTTGGAATTAGAAATAAAGATATGTGTGTAGCCATTATATTGGGACTTTTATTTAAAAATCCAGAGATCGAACTCAAGAGTGAGTTACAGGTAGACGATTTATCGAGGAATCCGTTACAATTGGTGTCAGAAGTGGGATTGTCAAATAAATTCCCAAGGAGATAATTATTTAAACATGGCCAAGTTTAACGATCTGAAGATTCCACAACTGAAAAAGGAGCAGGAACAACGTGGTTTGGCGACAAATGGATTAAAAACTGAATTACAATCACGGTTGAGAGAGGCCATGGAGGCGGAAAACATTAATGTTGAGGAATATGTCTTTCACATGGAATTAGAAGAAGAGACAACAAAGATAGAAGAAAAGGAAGAGGCTAAATGCTCGTCAAAGATGGTGGACATGAACATACTTTTTTCTGCAATATCGCAGATGGGGACGCAGATGTCAACGCAAATGTCGACACAATTTAAAGAGCAGGATACACGTATGTCTCAGATGTCAACGCAGTTAGAAACGCGATTGTCAACGCATTTGGAAGAGCAGTTCATAGCGCAAGATGCACGTATATCAGCGCAGGTGTCCTCACAGTTGAAAGAGCAGGATGCACGGATATCGCAGGTGACCTCACAAATAGCAGAAGTGTCCTCACAGATTTCGGAAGAACGGGATGAAATTAAAACTGAAATGGATGAATTGAGAGATCGTCTCCGTGAGCTACAATTAAATCGGCCAATTATGTCGTCAGCTTCTGCCAAGGTAAAACCTCCATCCTTTGATGGCACTGTTCCGTTCCACGTTTTTAAGCTTCAATTCGAAAAGACGGCATCTTCAAATAATTGGAACGCTGAAGACAAAGTAGCTGCATTGTTCGTTGCATTAAAAGGATCTGCAGCGGAGATATTACAGACCATTCCAAACTGCGAGGCGAGTAGTTATGAAACGTTGATGGGTGCATTAGAAAGACGGTATGGCAGTGAGCACAGGAAGCAGATCTTTCAAATCGAGTTGCGAAATCGCCGCCAGAAAGCCAATGGGTCTCTGCAGGAGTTTTCTACAGAGATTGAGAGGTTAGCTCACTTAGCTTATGCACATAAATCCGTGGAATACATCGAGGATATGAAAATCAGACTTTCGTCAATGGAATACGAGATAACACTACACGCTTCGCTGCATTAGCATGTCCAAAATTGACGTTTGCAGAAACCGTTTCGTATGCTCTGACACAGGAAACTGCATCTCTTCTTTGCAATCAAACATTTAAAGCTCACAAAGTAGAAATAGAGGAACACACTTGGGTGAACCAATTACTTGAAAAAATGGACAACATGCAGAAAGCACTGGAAAAATCTAAGGAAGCGCATAGGAAAAATGATTGTGTGTTTAAATGTTTCAACTGCGGGAAAAGTGGCCATATTGCACGCAACTGTAATCAGTCCAATAATCCAGTTGGACGTAAACGCAAAGTTGAGGAAGATCAAGGAAACATCAAATCAAACCAATCGTTAAACTAAAGCGAGCCAGCCAAAAAGGGCACGGGCTGGCTCCCGCAAGCAAATGCTCTGTAATCTCCATTTCACAAATAAGCAGGAATACGAGTAACGTTACCGTTAGTGGATGTGTAGACGGTAAAAAGCGCATACTGACTGTGGATACGGGCGCATCACATTCCATAATTCGATCTGATCTGGTTGAGAAGGAAGTGAGACCATTAGCTGGGGCAAAGTTGCGTACTGCAACTGGAGAAGATACCCTAGTTCTCGGAAAGGTAACGTGCGAGATCGTAATTGGAAAGGCAGCCATGTTACACAATTTTATAGTGGCAGACATCGTTGACGAAGTCATAATTTGAGTAGACTTTCTAGCGAATCAAGGAATCAAAATTGACATGGAAAACAGGATTATGTCCTATAGAAATATGGAAGTGCCACTTATGTTCGGTTGCGATAATAAGTACAACGTCAGACGAGTGATAACAACAGAGAGCCAACAGATTCCACCAACATCAGAAGCAGTTATTTGGGCAGAACAGACTATGGGCCAAACAAGTGGTGGATTGTTGAGCCCACAAAAGAATCTACACCAAACATACTTATAGGCAAAACCCTGGCTATGACAAGACAAGATAAACGTGTTCCAGTAAGAGTACTTAATGAGTGCAAGTTACCAATCAAACTCTCCAAAGGAGCTATATTAGGGCAGTGTCAAGAGATTGAGGCCGTGATAAATTGCGAAATACGTCTTGAGGAAGATTCCATGGACGAAAGCGACATATCGAGCGAAATAAACGAATGGACCAAGGAACTAGAGGCAAACCATCAAATTATGGCTAAACAACTTCTTCTCAAATACTCATCCATATTTGATAAAGACGATGCCAAACCAGGAAGAACCAAAGTTGTGAAACATTTCATTAACACAGGTGATGCAAGACCAATCCGACAGGCTCCTCGAAGCGTTCCTTTAGCAAAACGTGAAGTTGTAAGCCAGGCCATACGTGAAATGAGTGAAAGCGGCGTAATCGAACCATCAGAGAGTCCGTGGAGCTCACCTGTAGTACTTGTAAAAAAGAAAGATGGCAACATGAGATTTTGTGTGGACTATAGAAGGTTGAATGATGTAACAAAGAAAGACAGTTATCCACTACCTAGAATCGATGACACACTTGACTCGTTATCAGGCACAAAATGGTTCTCAACACTTGATTTGAAAAGTGGTTATTGGCAAGTGGAGGTAAACGAAGAAGACAAAGAAAAGACGGCTTTCAGCGTTGGAGATGGTCTATGGCAATTTACCGTAATGCCCTTTGGATTATGTAACGCTCCTGCTACTTTTGAGAGACTTATGGACCAGGTATTAAAAGGATTACACTGGAAGACCTGTTTAGTATACCTCGACGATATCATCGTGTTGGGTAAAAGCTTCGATGAATACCTTAAGAACTTGGAAGAAGTTTTCCAACGGATAGCTAGCGCTGGTCTGAAGCTGAGTCCAAAGAAGTGTTCCCTTTTCAAAAGGGAAGTAAGCTACTTAGGACATAAAGTGACAACGGAGAGCATTTGCACAGCTAATGAAAAGATCGAGGCAGTCAGAGATTGGCCCAATCCTAAAAATTTGCATGAATTGCGGAGTTTCCTTGGACTATGTACTTATTATCGACGATTCGTTCCAAATTTTGCCAGCGTAGCTAGTAGCCTCCATGAACTCACGAAAAAGAACAGAGTTTTTGAATGAAATCAAGAACAGGAAGTGGCTCTCCAAACTCTGAAGAAGCGATTAAGTACTGCGCCAATGTTGGCATACCCGGTCCCAGGATCAACGTTTATTTTGGATACGGATGCTAGTGGATTTGCAGTAGGAGGCGTTCTATCACAAGTCATTGATGGGCATGAGAAAGTGGTTGCATATTACAGCCAGACAATAAGTAAGCCAGAGAGAAATTATTGTGTTACTCGGAGGGAATTACTGGCGTTGGTGAAGTGCATCAAACATTTTAATAAGTACCTTTATGGCCAGCGATTTCGGGTGAGAACAGATCATGCAGCATTAAAATGGCAATTCAGGAATCCAGAAGGACAGTTGGCACGTTGGATTGAAAGACTCCAAAGTTACGACTTCTCTATAGAACATCGCAAAGGTAGTAATCATGGAAATGCTGATGCCATGTCCCGCCGTCCCTGTAATCTGGAATGTAGGCATTGCTCAAAAGCTGAGGCCAAAGAAGACATTATAGATGTCCGATTAATGACTATAACATCAGACTGGGATCCGGAGGAGCTACGGAAATGTCAGAAAGAGGATCCAGATTTGAAAAGTGTAATACATGGATTGGAGATGAATAAACGTCCAACGAGAGAAGAAATAGCTGCCGAAAGCCCAGTCGCTAAGGCTTATTGGGCACAATGGAATAGTTTAAAATTAGTGTCTGGCTGCTTGCATCGCGTATGGGAAAGCGAAGATGGGCAAAGTTCACGAGCTCTGATGATTATTCCAAAAGTAAAAATTCCTGAACTTCTCAACGAGCTGCACAACGGTCCAAGTGGAGGACACATGGGTATCACTAAAACCTTGGAGAAATTAAAACAAAGATTTTATTGGGTTGGTTGTCGTCAATCAGTTACGGAATGGATCGCCAATTGTGTCGAGTGCATTGCTGCTAAAGGGCCCCGGTCCAGGAGTCATGGTCAGATGAAGCAGTACAATTCGGGTGCGCCGTTTGAGCGAATTTCCATGGATATAGCTGGTCCATTTCCTATCAGTAAGTTAGGAAACAAATATGTTTTGGTAGTCATGGACTATTTCGGCAAATGGCCAGAGGTATACGCAATTCCTAACCAAGAGGCAGGAACAATGGCGGACGTATTCATCAAGAATTGGGTATCGAGATATGGTGTTCCAATAGAATTACATTCTGATCAAGGGAGAAATTTTGAATCAGCTCTAATTCAGGAGATATGCCAGAAACTGGGAATCCGGAAAACGCGTACAACTGCACTACATCCGCAGTCCAATGGCATGGTAGAACGATTCAATCGAGCTTTGGAAGGACATTTGAGGAAAGTTGTGGACAAGTATCGAAAAGATTGGGATACTCATATATCTTTGTTCCTGATGGCTTATCGGTCTGCTGTAAATGAAACAACGGGGCAGACTCCAGCAAGGGTAATTTTTGGTAATGATCTTCGACTACCGATTGATTTAAAATTTGGAATTAACGCCAACGGAGGAAGGAATACTAAGGAATTCAATAGCATTCTAGAAGACGAGATGAGGGATATACATGCTATGGTAAGACAGCGCACCAAAATTATGAGCGATAAGATGAAAGCAAAATACGACAAGGCAATAAACTCTGAAGGTTTTATTGAAGGCGATTGGGTATTGTTATATAACCCACAACGAAAGAAAGGGTTATCTCCCAAATTACAGTGTAATTGGGAAGGACCATGCCAGGTTATTAAACGACTCAATGATGTAGTGTATCGCATACAGACCATTGGAAGACCAGGGAATAAAATGAAGGTGGTTCATCTGGAACGGCTTGCAGCGTTTGGTACCACAAATATGTCTAATCGGGACGATCAGACTTAGGTGGAGGGCAGTGTGACGAACACGGATGATAGAACAAAATCGAATCGACGATAAATTGCCAGAAGCAACTAGACAGCGAATTCGTAGTTGCCAGAATGTTCTAGTAGTAAAGTAGTTAGCGAATTTGTAGTTGCCAGAATGTTCTAGAAGCAATGTTTTGTTACAGATTTACTATATAAGGGCTGCCGGATTGTGCAGCAAACACAGTTCTAATTAGAGTGTTACCGTGTAAAGAGCAATTAAGCTATAAGCAATAAGTTGTAAGTTCGAATAGCGAGCAATAAGTGTTAAGTTGTTGGAATTAGAAATAAAGATATGTGTGTAGCCATTATATTGGGACTTTTATTTAACAATCCAGAGATCGAACTTAAGAGTGAGTTACAGGTAGACGAGTTATCGAGGAATCCGTTACAATATTGTGACAAACACAGATGATAGAACAGAATCGAAACGACGATAAATTGCCAGAAGCAACTATTTAGCGAATTCATAGTTGCCAGAATGTTCTAGAAGCAATGTTTTGTTAAAGATTTACTATATAAGTCAAGATATTGTAAGCTCGAATTACGAGCACTAAGTGTTAAGTTGTTGGAATTAGAAATAAAGATAAGTGTATAGCTTATTGGGTTTTTTATTGAACAATCAAGAGTGACTTACAAGGTAGACGATTTATCAAGAAATCCGTTACAATTGGTGTCAGAAGTGGGATTGTCAAATAAATTCCCACGGAGATAATTTTTTGAAAATGGCTAAGTTTAACGATTTCAAGGTTCCACAACTGAAAAAGGAGCTGAAGCAACGTGGTTTGGCGAAAAATGGATTAAAAACTGAATAACAATCACGATTGAGAGAGGCCGAAGTCAACGCAAATGTCGCAGTTAGAAACACGGTTGTTAACGCAGTTGGAAGAGCAGTTCGCAACGTAAAGTGCGCGTATATCAGCACAGGTGTCCTCACTGTTGAAATAACAGTTCGCAGCGCAAAACGAACGTATATGACAGATGTTATCAAAGCAGTGGTTCGCAGTGAAATATGCACGTATATCAGCACAAGTGTCCTCGCAGTCGGAAGAAGAGGAAGCGTTTGAACCAGGAAAAGGATTTTCACAGTCGGTAGAGCAAGAAGCTTGTATAGCTGCACAAGGGTCCTCACAGTCGGAAGTAGAGGAAGGGTATGTACTAGTCGAAAGAGCTGGATGTGCATATATCAGCACTCGTGTCCTCACAGTTGAAAGATCAGGAAGCATGTGAACCAGTAAAAGGGTCCTCACAGTCAAAAGAGCAGGAAGCGTGTGTACCAGTACAAGGGTTCTCCCAGTCAGAATAGCATGAAGCTTGTATACCAGTACGAGGGTCTCACAGTTGGACGTGCGTATGTCAACGCAGGTGTCCTCGCATTTGGAAGATCAAGAAGCATGGGAATCAGTAAAAGGGTCCTTACAGTCAGAAGAGCAAGAAGTTTGTATACCAACACAAGTGTCGTTATAAGTGGAAGAGCAGGAAAAAATTAAACCTGAAACAGATGACCTTTTGCAAGAAGGTCCAGAATTAGAAAATGTAATGCATGAAGTGGAGTTGAACCAATGTACAACGAGTGGAGAAATAAATTCAGAAAGCCCGGTCGCAAAGGCTTATTGGGCACAATGGAATAGTTTGAAGTGAGTGTCTGGCTGCTTTCATCGCGTATGGGAAAGCGAAGATGGGCAAAGTTCCCAAGCTGTGATGATTATTCGGAAGGTAAGGATTCCCGAAGTTCTCAACGAGCTGCACAATGGTCCAAGTGGATGATGGATTGAAGCAAAGATTTATTGGACTAGTTGTCGTCAATCAGTTATGGAGAGTATTGCAAAATATGCTGAGCGCATTGTAGCTAAAGGATCAAGGTCCAGGAGTCATGGCCAGATGAAACAGTACAATTCGGGTCCGCCAGTTGAGCAAATAGGCCTAGATAAAGATGGTCGATTTTCCACCAATAAGTTAGGAAATAGTCGTGGTCGTCGAGGACTATTTCAACGAATGGCCAGAAGTATACACAATTCCTAATCAAGAGGCTGAACCAGTGGCGGACGCATTCGTTAACAAGTGGGTGACGAGATTCGGTGTTCAAATGGAGTTAAGTTCTAATCAAGAGGGGGATCTCGAGTCAGCTTTATGTCAAGGGATGTATCAGAAACTAGGTATCCGGAAAACGGATGGAATTGCAAACACAGTTCTAGTTAGAGTGTGTCGTGATAAGAACAGTTGAGACATAAACAAGAAATTGTAAGCTCGAATAACGAGCAATAAGTGTTAAAATGTTGGAATTAGAAATAAAGATAAGTGTATAGCTATTAAATTGCGACTTTTGTTTACCAATCCAGTGATCGAACTCAAGAGTGAGTTGCAAGGTAGACGATTTATCGAGAAATCCGTTATATTACAGAATCCACATCAGTTTTGTCGCCTAAAGTGTAATTGAGCTATAAGCAATAAATTGTAAACTCGAATAACGAATAATAAGTGTTCAGTTGTTGGAATTAGGAATAAAGATAAGTGTATAGCATTAAATTGGGACTTTTATTTAACAATCCAGTGATCTAACATAGGAGTGAGTTAGAAGGTAGACGATTTATCGATTGAGATCACCTCCTTGAAATGTGCCCTCTAAACACAGGAATGAAAATAAAAATAATGTGATATAATAACTCGTTTGTGAAAAAGTATTTGTAATAGAAAACGTTCAACAATATTTTGGAAAAAAAATTTAGCTTTTCTTTACCACTTCTGAGGTTCCAATGTAGGCGCGTTACCGATTTTTTTGAGTGTTCAATTCCCCAGGAGGCCTATATTCACCCATATAAAAAACCATATACAGTTCTAAAATAATCGACTTTTCGTAACAAATATAACTCGAAATATATATACATTAAATCATGTACATTTTATGAATAGTAATTACATTAACAATATAAGTCGATATTATCCACTTGAAATGATTAAATAAAAGACTAAAATAAATATATAAGATCAGATACAATTCAATTGTATTCATTCACAATATTAATACCATAATCCTTACAATCTACTTAGTAATAATTAATATTTACAAAATGATCTAAATTGCCCACACCGAAATACTTTTTAACAACCCTTATCAAAGGAATAGTGGTGGAGAAAAGGGTCCTATACCAGATACACGAAAACACTTAAAAAACAAAAAAATAACGTAATAATAAGCGTATAAATACAAATACAAATATTATACAGATATTATAGAAATATTTTTCATAAAATCTTAAATATCTATCAAAATAATAAATAATATTTTGGACCAAACTATGTAAATGTAATTTTTAGGAACTTTAATAATTTAATACTATTTGAATACGTAACAAAAACATTCTTCAAGTTATAAATTTTAAAACATAGCACGGCAACACACTGTAACAGATTTGAGTACAAGATTAGTAGGCAACCCGTACGAAGGCCGTTTTAGTAATAAAATATTTGGGGGCAACCCGTGTCAAATGTAAGTTTTTAGCGTATTATTGAAAAACTTAGGATAGGTTACTTGAAGTGTCCACAAGTGCCAGTAACAGATCGAGGGTCGGCTTTAGTATACCGGCCCAGGCTTTCGGGGATAAAATGGGTATGGGCGGGTAGAGGAGATCCTCCAGATCAAGAATACATATGGATATAGCCGCGGGAAACTTATAGTTCGAGATATTTACGTTTAAAGTTAAAAATTTCAACTATTTAAAGTACGTCTTTTTGCGGTTTAAAATGAATTAAACACTTATATCTTTCACTTTTATATCCACTAACACTTGACTAATTCGTTTTTAGAAATTTTTTTTATATTAGATGCTGCAAAAATAGCTTTATTTCAATATTTAAATCATTCTTCAATTTGATTAATTTTGACAATAACAAAATGTCTGGACGGTATACTAAAGTTTTCCCCAGATCGATAAACTCAATACATTCATATTACTTTTACTAACACACTCATAATGTTCGACCTGGCAAGGAACTTTAAAAGACAGTAATTTTTTGACATACGCTGCCAGTAAATGCACAAATAGTGACATACCATAAACACCAAACACTCACACTGTCATAAACACAATATAAACATGTATCCAGGTAAAGTTATACCAGAAAATCAATTCAAGACATTTTTGTTAGATTATTGTTAGTCAGTTTAGAATTTTTAAACTAGAATGACATTACATAAACATGTATTCAAGGTATGTTGTACCAAATCATCAAATCAAGAAACGTTTGTAAAATTATTAATCAATACCAAATTTTAAACTAGACTGTCCACTATTTGTTTACATGATTCCGTTTGAACTGCGAAGGTCAATCAGATTCCGTGTAAGCAGTTTTTACAAGACGGAATTTTGAATATGGGTACAAAAACACAATTTTATATCCTTAGGTGCATTATGGTCACTATTTCGTTAGTTGTATAAATGCAGACTATTTTCATACGAAAATTAGACATACTTATGTTTCAACCAAGCAAAATGTGAAAGAAATGCATTAACTTAGCCCCTCGTTTAACTAGTTTCAATTTCCAAGGAGTTGTCAAAACACGCTTAATTACTGTAAACATATTAAAATGGTACATCGGACCACCGGCTGCTCAATCACTTTTTATATGTAAGTACAAGTAACATTCGATCGTTAAAATATTATATGTTTGACAAGAACCTTCGCTTTCACACTTAAGAATTCGTACTCGCATTCTTTCCTGGAACCGATTTACTGGCATGTGTGGCCCCAGCGTAATACCATGTTGCGACCAAAAATTTGATGCGATTAGAATACATTTAATCTGTTCACTAATCTGAACTGTCCTCACTGCCGTTGGAGATTTATAAAACAGAAAAACAGCCGATTCTACATTACCGGAAATGACCCGAGTTTTATCCGCCCAAGCCCTTTTATTGCGGCGATCTAACCCTGCTTGGATCGGTAAGTTTTATTTTAAGTTTGTTGTCATTAGAGCAACGCCTAGCAGCAGGGTTGTTCCGTATCCGAGGAGATAGTTGCATTTATGAGCCAAGAATCCAAGTTAAACAGCCGCTCAGATCTTCTTCTCCTCAGTTTCATGTTGCCCAACAGGATATCACCCGAACATAGGTGCGATAGGATGGTACTGGCGAAACAGATTGACGATTTAATATTCTCCACAATGAATGACGAAGCCCCCACCAGAATTATGGGCGCCTGTAATAGCTCGCCATATATTACTATCGCTAGCGGTGGGCTGATATATAGCATAACCTGGCGACCTATGCTAACTCTCGCATCACACCATCTGCCCATAATTATCTAGATCGAGAAACCTCCCGACTTTATTTCTGTGGACACCCGCACCTTTGTTAACATTAACAAAGCTAACTGAGTCGGCTTCACAGACTTCACCTAGAGTACCTTCACCGCACTATCTATTCCTACAGATGTCATCGTTGGCGAGCGTCAATTCCGCAAGGTGATTGCTGCTGCTACCGCTCGCTTCATACCGGTTGGAAGAATCGCTGCAGTATTAGCAGTTATTAGTCTTATCGTCCGGTAACTCTTCTTTCCCCAATAGTGAATACACTCGGGGCCCTGCTACTCCCGACATTCGCTCACCACCTGAGTCTAGCAGACCCTCAGCATGGCTTCTGACAAGTGCACAGCATCACCACAGCAATCAGCGCCATAAATACCCAAGTAGTTCATGACCTAAACCAGAAGCCACCCTGAGTGAGGACGATCCTCGTAGCGTTGGACTTGTCAAATGCTTTTGACACAGTCATCCACACAACGCTACTTGAGGACATATAACAATCCACGCTCCCTCCAGAGCTGAAGCAGAGGACTACCTGACCGGTCGGCATTCATCCGACTACTGTTTCGAGGTCAAAACTCCAAACATAAAAGATAGACGTCGGGCAATGAAACAACTCAAACGAAGAAGCTTCAGATTTGTCAAAAACTGTACTCCGGACTATCACGGGATGCCTCTAGCTGTCCCCAATAGAACACCTCCGTAGTGAGGACCGTATGCTTCCGGTTAAGGAACATAACGAACTCCTCTCCGGGCAGTTTCTTCTGGGATGTGTTCGGAGAAATCACCCCTGCAGTCGTCTGCTTGAAACGAAACCGCCTAATAGGAACATCAAGAGGTCCTTCTTTGATCACGTCGTCCTCCCAGGATTACGTCGACGACATTGGAGAGTACGCCGACCAGACTTCGGACGCAACGAACATAAGACATGCACTGACCGCCATTCACAGCAGAGTCGTCAACGCCTTCACCGACTCCCTTTCAGTGAATGGCGTACTTGGAGTCAAACCACCACCCATCGCAGACGTATGAAAATTATAGTATAATACCATTAATAATTAATAATTTTGTGATTGAAAATCAACGGTTGATCGTATAAGTGTGAAAATTTATAATTGTATGTATTTTTCAATGCAGAATCGTTAAAAGTTGAAACAAAAAATTTTGCCAAAAAATAAAAAAATTATTATTTGGGGTGGACTACTTTACATCTAGGGGTATGAAAAATAGATGTTGGCCGATTATCAAACCTACCCGATAAGCACACCAAATTTTATGAAAATCGGTCCAGCAGATTCGGGGAAGTTTGGCAACAAACACTGTGCCATGAGAATTTATATATTAGATACTGTACATATATAATATTTAACCTGCAGTAAAACCTTATAGTCAAGTGTTCGATACTGATTCAAGTGAATTCGAAGAAAGTATATACACAACGACAACACGATCATGATAATGGCTTTCTAAATTGCGAAGATTTATTGAAGGACACAGAACGCGTCCACGAATTTTGGGAATATAGATGGATTCACAGACGAAAACACAAGGAACTATGTGATTGAAAAAACAAAAATTTGTAATAATAATGAAAATTCTAAAAAAACGGATTTTCGTCCCACCCTATTACCTATGTGTGCTATTGCATAAGTACAATATAATAGTTAAACAATTTCAGAATTACCAATAGAAATGCACTAACATATTAACTGCAACCTAAACTGTATAAAATTTTCATTTTGTAATTGGTACTTACAAAATCAGTAGCGATCAGCATTGGTCGGCGGTAATCCTCTTAGCTGTATCCTCCAAGCGCGCGGACTGGGCAATGGACGTCGCTACCATCACCGTCTCGGCTGGGCAGCTAGTTCCTTGCTCAGGTTCGGTGATTAGGGCAGGCGGTCGTTAGCTAAGTCAGGGGTATTTATTCATCCATCGCCTTCTGGGAACCATGCTTTGCATACGACACCGGGGGAGGGGGATGCATAGCTATGGTAGAGGTTAACTTCAACCTCTAGGGCGGCAGCAGCGGTCAGAACTAACCCACTGGGGTAAATCACAAAAGAGGAGTGGAGCTGACGCTGCTAGATGCGCTTATCCCGAAAATGGATGGAGACCCGGGAACGTATATGCCAAATTTTGATGAAACGGGCTGGCTAAATGGATTCAAAATCCTAAAATTAAAAAATGACTCTCTCTGCTATTGGTAAAGGAAGTAGTGGTGAACCTTCAAGGCCCTGTGGGAAGAGTTGTCCTCGAGAAAGTTGACCGAGGCTGCATCCCGACCATTCCGAAAGCGAAAGTACTTGTACTTCGCACGGTAAAACCGAGGGATGCGCTGTAACTTTTTTAAAAGCAAAATCCTGATGTGCTGACAGAAGTTTACGATCTCCGACAAGAAGGATGGCTGCCAGAACTACATCCTCCAAATAATGGCGTGGGACGTAAGTAACGAGTATTTTCGCCTCAAAAACCGGAACCCTTGAGATAAACCTTCATAAAAGCAAGCTCGCCTTTGCCGGCTGAGAAAGAGAGAAAGAACCCTGGTTATAGATGCTGACGCCAATGCGCACCATGCGGGAAGGGGTAGCAATTATCCCAACGACAATCTAGCTATTGCTAGCAGTGGAGAGGAACCAACATAAATAGGGCCTACCTCGAAGAACGTTTTAGGTGTAACACTATACACTAACACAATAATCAAGGTCGAATATTGGATAGTGAACTAGTTGCATTGAGAAATCACTTGAAGATCTTGTTAACATGCTTTTTCCAGAGTGTACGGACGCTTTAGCTTCCAACATGTAGGAAATAGTGTAGAATACGTCCCCTCCGATATCATATAAAAGGACAAAATGCTTTGGGCAATCAACGGCTTCAAACGGTTTAAATCCTCTGGTATGGACGGTATTTTTCCAGCCAAGATGTGGAATGTATCAACAACGCTGGCACCATACCTGATGATATTGTGATGAGCACTTATGATAGAAGAAAATCGAATCGACGATAAATTGCCAGGATCAACTAGACATGGAATTCGTAGTTGCCAGAATTTCCGTGTATAGCCATTAAATTGGAACTTTTATTTAACAATCAAGAGTGAGTTCAAATATAGACGCTTTATAGAAAAATCAGTCAAAATATGAAAGATGTTTAAGGCTTAACTATCTTTTGGAAAGAGGCGAGGGTCATATTCATGCCAAAGGCGTGCAAAGGAGTCCCCCCTTATTCAAAAGAATATAGACCAACAAATCTAACCTCATATCTTTTGAAGACACTCGAAAAGATTCTAAATGCTTACATTAGGCACACGATTTCCTCGACTAACCTATCGAAAGCTCAACACATCTTGCGCAAACGTTAATAAACTGGAGGCATCCGGGTAAGAGCCCGCAATCATAACATATAAAAGCTCTGCTAAGCTGCAGGAAGATTATTGCAGAATGAAACGAAGCCAGATTGCTCAGATTAAAGCAAACAAATTATGCATAGCAGTCGACATAGCTATACTAGGGACGAACAAGTTCCTGCCTTATCTAGAACTCGGTATCACAATTAGGTATCAAGTGTCAATTAAACTTCGTAAAAAGCATGTCATATTGCACGACGTGAACTTCCGCTCTTATTAATAATGAACCTCCATTTGGCATTACAAAAGATCTGTAGGTCTATGTATGACGTTACAATCAGCCAATGTAACCTAACCTAACGACCAGCATAGAGTCGAAAAGAGCTAACATTTGTCAGAAGATTGCATGTATATCACAGGCTAAACGACAAATCTATGAACTGGCACTCTAGAACCAATTCGATCGATTGCGGTCACAGAAATCAGAAAATCATAATGTTCAGTACCTTCCACGGCGGTGTATGTTTTTTGCATTAAAATCTCAAATGAATTAAATAAAATCTTAGTAATGGCGGTCGTTGTTGATGAAAAATGGTATATCTGGAAAATTTTCAGTGTCTATATATGGCCCTCTTTCTCATACATTAAGAAATTATGTTTGATGTATGTTACTACTCTTACAACAGAATTTTCCACTTAAAAACAAAAAGCTTTGAAGCTTTAAATATGTAGAGGTGAAACTTTACAAGTGTAGTAGTAAATTGGTTACCTTCGTCTTATAGGGATGTTGGCGCAAATCTTAAAGTTTTTTACTCGGGTTGCGTACAAGTCGAAAACTGATGTATAACTCTCCTGTCACTTGAAATCGAGATCGTAAATTACCTACCCGACTTTGACAGTTAACTGTAACGACCAGATTGAAATCCTACCACACATGAACGGCGAAATTTTGTTGCCGCCGTTTAAGATATATAATATATTGAAAACTAAAAAAATGCGAAATTTTAATGTACCTGATGAAGCGTTTGGTGATGTGGAGCCTCGTAGCATTAATTCCCAATTGAAAATTATAAAAAAAAACATTTATTAATTGAGAGCAAACAAGTTTAAATCACTTTATTAAGTGTTGAAAGTTCAAAAGTCCGTCGTTTTAATATACCATAAAATCATAAAAAAAGGTTTTAATAGTTTTTCCATATATTAGGTAAAGTAAAAAGTTCGTTCGGTTTTTATCTAAGAGATGGTGTTATTGTCCATAGTACTAGTGTTACGTGTCGCAGCATGTCATACTATACGGCGCTGAAAACGTGTTTATTCAGATGACAATTTTTCGATTGATTGACTCAGTACATTGTAAGCGCTCGTCAAAGATCAAGGCGAAAAAGCAGCCAAAGCGGCTGAAGAAATTAATTTAGTTTATGGGCCCGATACTGCAAACGAACGTGTAGCACAAAAGTGGTTTGCTAGGTTCCGTCGGGAGGCCTGTCGTCGAAAATTGCGATAAAATCATGGAAATAGTGGAAACAGACCGTCACGTGAGCACTTATTTAATTGCTGAGGAACTAAAGATAAGCCCGAAAACTGTTTGGAACCATTTGCATAACCTTGGATTCAAAAAGAAGCTCGATGTTTGGGTGCCACACGAACTAACGCAAAAAAACATGATGGATCGAATTTCTATCTGCGAATCGCTGCTGAATCGTAACAAAATCGTCCCGTTTTTGAAGCGGATTGTGACTGGCGATGAAAAATGGGTCACATACGACAACATCGAGCGCAAACGGTCGTGGTCAATATTAAAAGGTCAACATATTGTAACGAATTTCTCCAAAAATTCGTCTACCTTGTAACTCACTCTTGAGTTCGATCACTGGATTGTTAAATAAATGTCGCAATTTAATGCCTTTACACGTATCTTTTTTATAATTCCAACAACGCAGCACTCTAACTAGAACTGTGTTTACTGCACAGTCCGGCAGCCCTTGTATAGTAGGTCTTTAGCAAAGTTTGCCACTAGAACATTCTGGCAACTACGAATTCGCATCCGTGTTCGTATAATAAATTTTTATTGTAATAAATGTTGGGTGTTCTAATTTAAATACCTAAAAAGAAGTGTTTTATCTGATCTGGCTACAATGCGAAATGTTATAAAAAAAGATTACAAAAATAAGCTTAATCGAAGGAAAAATATTATTATCTCAATGTGATCAAAAACATGAAAACGGTAGTCTAATATATTAATGTAACAATCACAAGAGGTATAGTTACTTTTTTTGCATATGTATTGTGGTGAACACGAATACCAGAACAAATCAGAATCGACGATAAACTGCTAGAACCAAAGCTGAGGAAGATCAAGCAAATGTCAAATCCAACCAATCGTTAAACTAAACTGAGCCAGTTAAAAAGAGCACGGGCTGGCTCTCGCAAACAAATGCCCGTAATCTCCTACTTACACTAATAAGCTTAACGTTACCGTTAGTGGATGTGTAGCAAAAAGCGAATACTTACTCTGGATACGGGCGCATCACATTCCATAATTCGATCGGCAAAGTTGCGTACTGCAACTGGATAAGATACCCAAGTTCTCGGAAAAGCAACGTGGGAGATCGTAATTGGAAAGGCAGCCGTGTTACACATGTTTATATAAGCAGATATCGGCGACGAAGTGATAATTGGAGTAGACTTTCTACCGAATCAAGGAATCAAAATTGACAAGGAGAACAGGATTATGACTTCTACAAATATGGAAGTGCCACTTATGTTCGGTTACGATAATATGTACAATTCAATGTTAGACAAGTGATAACAATAGAGAGCCAGCAGATTCCACCAGCATCAAAAGCAGTTATTTGCGCAGAAATAGATGAAGATTATTGGCCAAACAAGTTGTGGATTGTTGAGGCCACAAAAGAATTTAGACCAACCTTACTTGTAGGCAAACCCCTGGCTATGACAAGACAAGATAAACGTGTTTCAGTAAGAGTACTTAATGAGTGCAAGTTACCAATCAAACTCTCCAAAGGAGCTTTATTAGGGCAGTGTCAAGAGATATGGGCCGTGATAAATTGCGAAATAGGTCTTGAAGAAGATTCCATGGATAATAACGAAGAAAGACAGTTACCTACTACCTAGAATCGCTGATCGTCAGGCACACAATGGTTCTCAACACTTGATTAGAAAAGTGGTAAAATTGGCAAGTGGAGGTAAATAAAAAAGACAAAGAAATTACATGGATTATTTAACGCTCCTGCTAGGTCGGCAGAAATCTTCCGCTGAACCCTCCCTGAGGGTGCCGACTGGTAATAAAAACCACAATTTCACGACGTAAGCGTGGATGAGCTGGCGACAGTCAGCCCCAGCCGTAGTCGTTAGGAAAGGTCAAACTTCTTACCTGTGTGTTCGTTGGACCAAGGTGTCATGCGACTCGTGTCGAGGATCAACCTGACTGGAGGTCCTTAAATAGCACAGTCTCGAACGGATCTTACGAATATCTGACGCCCTCCGTAATAAGAAAGCCTTACTTGCGTAGCGGGGAGTATGCTCGTGGGACCTGCTATGAATATGAAGCAAACGGACAGGAGCGAAGCTTGGTCCTGATGATAAGGCAAGCACAAGGGGCAGAAGCTAAAGCTGGCCCCAAAAAGCAGTAGCCCCAGAGGCAGCCAGACCCAAACCCTGCAGACAAAACACGGTTGCAAAGCAGGGGGAGGGGGGAGATGCCAAAGGGGCTGCTGCTGGAAGTGTATCTGCAAAAGAGTGGCCTGCATTAAATATTTAGGACCCGGCAAGGGCGTAGTATGCGGAGAAGCGACGCGTCGCATACCTACTGAAGAAAGTAGAGATGCAACCGCCAACCAAAGAGGAGCTAACGAAAGAGCTTCAAACATCGATTGACAGCGCAAGAGCAGTCCTACCAAATTTCAAGTTGTAACCGCCAGTAAAGGCAGCCAAGCGACAGAGGTCTGCTGGAGAGGCTAAGCCGTCAGCCAAGAGACCGACAACAAATGGATTCACGAAAGTGAGGATAACACCGTACAAGTCGGACGCCGATGCTGCAGACCATCTATAAACCAACGTTCGTTACAAGAAACTGAGAAGAAGTACTAGATATCACACTTGTTTCGGAAGAACTACTTAACAGGAAACGAGAAAAACGTATCCCTATGATTCCGCCGTTTCAGCCCAAAAGTAGGAAGGGTCTCGACATCCTCGTAAATCGATTCACGGCAAGCATTTGAAGTGACTTGTCCAATAACGCAAAGTAGTTTAATTTAACTAAGCTTTCCCGAGACGAGTCTGCTTAGATCATACAAAAAGGAAGTTTAGAGATCAAAAAGAACTTCTAGGATATCTTTTTGTAATGATATCGAGAACACGGCGGAAGCGTCTCGACTTAGGAACATAATGGCACAATCGGTGAAGCTGTGAAAGCCATACTATAGAGTATACTCAAAACAGCGGAGCAGAAATATACTACACTCCTATAAACATAGTGTCAGAAAGCAACCTAAGCTGGGCAAATAATAGCTTCAAGGAAAATCCACAGAAAAAGAAGGAGCCTTCAATAATATCCAGCCTAGGGCCATATTGAGTGCGCTTAAGGATCTGGACATCTCTGAACCTTTCAGAAAATTAATTGAACAGATGCTTACGAGCAGGTCAAAAAAAGGCCACCTTGTGACACAAATTGTCTAAATCGAACCAAAACTATTCAAGCCCCTAAGTACTAAATATGTGGACCCCAGTGCCTATAGTTGACCTTCTACCGAAAATATCAGTCAATCCACAAAGAAATCTCAAACGAGTGTACCATTTGACTTTGCGAAAGTATAAAATGTTCGGTTACATCCGAACTTAGCCCTTCCTTACTTGTTATAAATTAAAAATGCTCAATGTTGGTACAATGTCATATAAAGAAAATCTAATTATAATCGCAGTAAAAATACCGAAATCATTTTATAATATAGATCTTAAATTTATTGCTTCGTTATCAAATGATAAGTATTTAGAAGTAGATAAAACCAACGAATATACATGACTATAATTTCTGTAAATAATCATTTTCTAACATATCAGGAAAACACCGATTTGAAAATTGTTAAAAAGAACAAACTTTACACATAGTATAATAATTGATAATAGAAAGTGATGATAGAAATTCGAATCTGACGGGAATTTTTTTGATTATTTTTAATAAGAATCTATAATGAACCTTTTGAAAACAAACAAGAATATACAAAAAAAAAATTTAATCCAAATAGTGTTTGAACTTATCAAATTTTCAATTAACATTTAACGATATTGTTACAAAGCATTTAAAAAATATTGAACATATAAAAGAACTGAAATTTAATAATATTATTATTTATAAAAATTATGAGCAAAATACAAGAAAAGAAAATTGGGGATGTAAAATTAAACGAAATATTAAAAAAGTGTAGAAATAAGTAAGAAGATCCGAGAGGGAGGTTGACTATTTATATTCACAGACCCATATATACAAACATATACATGGGGGTTCATAAATCCAAACACATTTAATTTGTTTATTTATTCTTTATTCAAAAAATCGATCTATTAATATTGTTTTACATTTAAATTTCACTTTGTAAAGTGGTTTAAACTGTGAATTATATTGGTAATAAAAAGCGCGTGTATGTTGATTTAAGTAAGTTCGTAAGCAGACTAAAAATCAGACGAGGTTGCTCATTTTGATTGATAGAGTCGCACTTTTTAGTAATATACACATTTTTGGTTTTTTAGTAATATCCGCCAGACCTTGTAGAATATACCGATCCATTTTTCATGTATTCCGACACTGTGATTGTTTTTCGCGGCCCTTCATGGTCCTCAACTTTTATAACCTCGTAGTATATTCTGAAGTATTCTGATATATAATATTATTTCTTCCTTTAACCATTGGCCAACTTGATTTTCAATAAAACACTGATATACATAGGGTACTCGTTTAGGTGTAGTGTACTGGTATATCATCTGTAAGTATAATCTTCATAGCGAATGGACTTTTTTCTTCTCTATTTAAATGATTTAAATACTTAAATCATATAACTTTTTTCTTTCTCATCTTCTATAGACAAGCAAATACTATAAATTCTGTCAACACGTCACTTTGGTTCTGTAAAGGTTTCGGATTAGTAGATCTCTTAACGAAGATTGCTTCACTTCCCTTACCAACATGACAATTTTTCCCAATACACTACTGTCTATTTTTGCAGAATAACAAAAGTATATTTCTATAACTACATGGAAATTTATATTGAGTTTAATATTGTTTATATTCATCTCGATGGTATATCGCAACTTCCTAAAGTAATAAGAGCACTATACTTCAATCTTGCCAAACGCCCTTTGTCGTTACTTAATTCAATATCCTGATCAAGCAACATTAAAGTATCATAACGTATAATGCAAAGATCACTTCCAGTATCAACTCATGCGCAAAAAACTGTTATTTTGAATGTACACATCCCTTATTACATTTACATATCTTTGAGCCTTTACTGCATTGCTCAATGAATCTTTGCATAAAAAAAAAACGATGCCCTATCTTATTACACTTGTAACAGCGATATTGCTTGCCTGGAAATGTGTGCTCCTTCACCACACTTGAAACATTTGTTATTTTTACCAGCACTTTTACTATTTACTTTGACATCTGAATATCAGATTGATTTTGAGGAATTCTAGAATGAAGTTATTGCGTCGACCGAATTTTTTATATATGTATATATATCTGATTTTTAGTACACTGATGTTTCGGGCTTGATATAAAAGAACTTTATTAATTTGCAATCTGAAATATGTTACCATTTACAAAATATTCAATAACACTTTCATCATCAATTCGTATATGTTTCCTAATTTCAATTAAACAGCATAAATACTCAAGAAACGATTTTGATACTTTTTTATGAGCATTCCTTAAACTATTGTGTATATCAGCTGAAGATAGGTTTGCATCAAAGTCTTCAATGAGTATAATTTTTAAAGACGACCAAACACGTATGTATACCACTTACGCTCCTAATGAACAATTTAGCTGCACTCCTTAAAAGTTTTTTTGCGTAAATAAACATTTGCAAATTAATTCATTCATCATCAAATTCTATTGCCAACTGATTAACGTCTATGGAGTCTGTACCAGTAAATGAAGAAATACTATGGGTCCCACTGTTCCCACGTCTTTATACTGACTAGCACTCGATTCTTCGTCGCTAAATTTACCATTATTTAAACCGAGACGTCAGATCAAACAAATCTGTAACTCTGATTTTCTTTCGCTTGTTGGCAGTCCCAATTCTTCCAATTCTATTTCTTTTAACCACGTCATAGTCATAGCTTTAATAGTTTGAGTTAGCACTAACGCACTTTCACCTAGGATAACCTCGTATAAATCACGGTATACAGTAAATCAGCTAAGAAAAACAATAAATGTAAATATACCTGTTTGACAAATTATTTGTTTGTATTGGTTGATTTTTCTTTCCTAATTGTCATTTGTGTTAACCCAAAGTAAACATTTACCAATTTTTTGCTGTGAAATTATATTAAAAAAAAAAAATTTAAACAAAATATACCAAATACTTTTTGTTATTTAAATTGGTGAGTTTTATTTTAAATCTTTTAATTATTCTATGACAAAAATTTACATTAAAAGCACATAAAAATAATGGTAGTGATTTTTTAAACTAGGTGCGTTCTATGGGTTAATGAGAGAAAACTACCTATACATACAAACCCATTCATGTATACACTGTCAACTAATCATACTGCTGCCAATGGCTGATTTACTGTATACTGTGATATAAGCAGAGAATGTAAAATATAGAGAAGGTCCAACTACAGACCAGCGTGTGAATTGTCAAAACCTAACAAAATACGACGATGAGCGTGTTTCCCCACAGCTAGCTCGGAAGGAGAAATCTTAACCGTGGCATGTGAACAGAGCTGAGCATTCAATGAATATTATGCTCAGAAGTTTGCATTGATATTATATGATCATTAAGCGAATTTTTATGAATGCATGCAAAACTGAAAAGACCAGAGGTAAGACCGTTTCAAAAAAAAAAACAAAAGTTCCCAAAATTGCCGTTCGGTAAAAGCAAAAAAAAAAAAAAGCCATCGCTACGTTAGTTGTTTTTCCCGCAGGCAAACCGCCTACGCATTCACAACAGGTAACGAGTGCGAATTACTGAAAGTGGTGCGAACAAAAGAAAAAGATAAATAAAAAAATTATAATAAAACAAAAGCAAGTGCACACTTTCCGTTTTTGGCTCTTCCTTTTATTCACTACTTTTTATATACATCTTTTATACACATATTATATACTATTCAAATACGTATATGTGCATATTCATTTTGAAGTTAAGGGATTGTGGGATTTGCGGTAGCGTCCCTATTTATACGAAAACATTAAGGTGCGACATTTTTATAATTGGAAATTTAATAAAACTTTACAATTCGGTCAGTTTTTTGGCAAATTTTCTCGGTTATCCAAAAAATATCAATTAAAAAAAAAAATTTCTCGCTTTCAAAAAAAAAAAAAAAATTTTAATAGTGCTATTGCTCATTTTGCATATCTTTGGTTTGGCTTTTCGTACAATTGGGAAACGATATTTTTTTTCTTTTTCGTCAATCGATTCCTAATATTTCAGATTTATTTCTGTGCCAACTTCTATTGTTTTTCGTGAATTTTAATTAAAAAAAGCCAAAATGAGCAAGCCAAAGCCAACTATCGCCAACCTCTCTTCAAGTAAGGAGTTGATCGACTTAAAATCCTTAAGCGTCAAAGGACGGTGGCGAAAAGTAGCATTTTGCGCATAAAAACGGGCCTTCTCGAGAAGACTATGTCTCTAGATCCAATCGAATTGGAATGTCGTCTCGACATATTAAATTCACATAGTGAAAAATTCATGAAATGCCAATCTAAGATTGAAGAAATTGGATTGAATTGAAAGTTGGAGAACATAATTGTTGAAACCAAGTCAATAATTAAAACAATTTTAGCAAAAAATAGAACGTCTATTGCCGAAACATCCTTTGTAACATCTCACAGCTCAAGGCTCCCAAAAATGAATCTGCCGAAATTCAAGGGAGAATATTCGGAATTTAAAAATTTCATGAGTTTGTTTGTACGTTTTGTTCATAATGATCCAAATATCCCAGATATTGAAAAATTTAACCATTTGGTTAATTGTCTATCTGGAGAAGCTTTGGGAACGGTAAAGGCATTTCAAATGTCGGATGAAAATTATCCGAAGGCATTGGCAAGTCTCAAAAAAGATTACGATAATAAATGTTTGATATTTTTCAATACAATTTAAAACTTTTTGAGCTGCCAACTATCCCAAAGCTATCAGCACCTTCATTGCGCGCGTTGATCGATGAAGTGTCAGCTGTTTATGTCTCATTGCTATCGTTGGGCGATGAGAAACATATAACAAATGCGATTATCATACATATAGTCATAACAAAGGTTGACTCTATTACTCGGTTCAAGTGGGAAGAACATCTGGATAACGACAAGCTCCCATTGTGGAAGGATTGTGAAGCTACTTTGAACAGACGGCAGAAGGAGCATCGTGTTTGAAGACGAGACCCATAGTCGCAGCCAGCGCAAGTCACATTAAGCAATCCCAAATGGACAGGACGAAGTCAGCTCTAGCTGCTGCAAATACAAAGCAGCCGGCTTGTCAGCAGTGCAAATCAAAGCACCATTATTTAACCGCCTGTCCCACTTTCAAAACTCTCTCTGTGATTCGAGTTTGCCAAATCGGTACCCTTATGCATAAATTGTTTGTGTAAGGGACATACGGTCTCCAAGTGCAGGGCGGATCGATGTTGCGTGTGCAATCGATCCCACCATA
Source organism: Bactrocera oleae (assembly GCF_042242935.1). Taxonomy (NCBI): domain Eukaryota; kingdom Metazoa; phylum Arthropoda; class Insecta; order Diptera; family Tephritidae; genus Bactrocera; species Bactrocera oleae. Next base: position 54,080,282 of record NC_091537.1, on the reverse strand, counting down.
CGTTACTGCACCAGTATCCCGTTTCACTTGCTGTTGCACCTCCTCCGCAACCAACAACAACTACACATGCCATGCATACAACAAGCGTATCAGATCGTGTAATGTTGGCAACAGCAGTTATTCTTGTGAGAACCAGCTGTGGAGAATACCTGCCCGCTAGAGCATTGTTGGATTCAGGATCACAAGTCAACTTTATGACGGAGGATTTGGCCCAAAAATTGCGGATTAGACGACAAAAGAGGACGTTAAATATTATAGGAATTGGAAATTCCAACACGAAAGTCGGGGCAAAATTAAACGCATTTGTTAAGTCCCGGGTAAATAGTTTCGAATTTTCGGCGGAATTCTGGATTATGCGATGTATTTCGGCAAATCATCCAGACCATAACATCAATGTTAATGGCTGGAAAATTCCACACAATATTAAATTGGCGGATCCAGAATTCCAAAAATCCCAAAAGATTGATATGTTATTGGGTGCAGAAGCCTTTTTCGATCTGCTAACTGTTGGCTAAATTAAAAGTGGTCCTAATCAACCAACGCTACAGAAAACTCTTTTGGGATGGATTGTGTCTGGCAAATACGTCAGTAGTGTAAGTCCTCTTCCGGAAGCAAATAGCACATTATGCCAAGCTGAAGAAGACTTAACGTCAATAAATTCAGTAGTCCAAAAGTTTTGGGCTCTGGAGAAACTTCCTTCAGAAACAAATGGCAGCAAATTCACACCATAACAAAAAGACTGTGAAAAGTTTTTCGTTAATACAACTCAAGTATTACCTTCTGGAAGGCTTCAAGTCAGAATGCCCGTAAGTTATTCGATCACTCCTATGCAGTTCGGCGGTTTCATGCGCTGGAGAGAAGAACATTGAAAGATCCAGAACTTCGTAAAATGTATCTGGACTTCATGAATGAGTATAAAGCATTGGGTTACATGAACATACAAATGCTTAGCGATGCTAATATAACTAAGTATCCACTCGGTTCATTGGCCATAAAAAGAGACTTTTATGTTGATGATTTATTAACAAGATCTGAAAATTTTGAGTCTCTAGATCTTATAAGAAGTGAGGTAATTAAAATAATAAACTCGGCCGGATTCACCTAAACGAAGTGGTTTTCGAACCACCCTAATTTTTTCGACAGTGACTGCACTGAAAAGTCATTAAGCTTCAATGACAAAAACTCAACTAAAACACTAGGAATCCATTGGTTGCCGAAGACTTGTTTCGATTTGTTTTAGATGCCAATTTTAATGATCTGCGAGCCACTAAACGAAACATATTGTCAGTCTCTTCTAGCCTTTCCTCTTGGATTATTAGCCCCACTAGTCACCAAAGTAAACATCTTATTGCAAGAGATTTGGATCCAAAAACTAGATTGGGATGAGAAAATTTCAAAGCCAACTTACTGCAGCTTTCATCTATTAGCATTCCTCAGTACGTAAACCTAGAGTCGAGTGCTATCTGCCAAATACATGGCTTCTCCGATGCTTCAATAAGAGCGTACGGATGCTGCATATACATACGAAGCCAATCTGCTAGTGGTGTCTAATGTATACTGCTTACTGCAAAGTCTAGAGTGGCTGAAGACCAAGTCTCTTCCGCGTCTCGAACTCTCAGCAGCACATCTTCTTGCCAAATTATGGTCACGAGTAGCGCCTATGTTGAGTCGACGATTCGAGAAAATTACATTTTGGACAGACTCTCAAATCGTGTTGCATTGGGTAAAACACATCCATCTACATTACAAACCTTTGTCGCAAATAGAGTGTCCGAAATCCAAGAATTGACTGACAAAGTACATTGGCGACATGTGCCAACAAAACAAAATCCTGCGGATCAAGTGTCTCGGGGTTGCAACGTGGACGAATTGAATAATTCGATATGGTTTGGCGGTCCACAGTTCCTCGTAGAAGAAGCCGCTTTGTGACCAATTAACACTCACTTCCAGCTCTCTCCAGAAGACGAAGCATTAGAGAAGAAGAAAAATACTTTCACACTAGCTGCAAATGTGAAAGACAATGCTTTAATGGACCTTATCGAAAAAATATCTTCTCCTCAAAAATTGCTTCGTTTGGTCGCATATTTATTACGGTGGATTAGACGACCAAAATTGCCTACTGTGGGAAGGGATCTGACATCAGATGAATTACACTTGAGTTTTTTGAAAATTGTTCAGGTGGTCCAACATTCAGAATTTGCGAATGAAATCCAAAAACTGACTAAAGGCACCACGCTACCCGCAAACTTGCCAAAACTCAATCCGTTTTTGCATGAGTACTAGGATGTGTCGCTTTCATTCAAATTAATCCGAGTAGGAGGTCGCCTATTAAATGCACCCCTCCCATACGATGCGTAATTCCCCTTTTTACTCAATAAAAATTTGCATTTCGTTAACACTTATTTACGGTTCCTGCACTTTCGAAATCACCACGCTGGGGCAAAAGCATTGGTTGCGAATTCTTAGAGAACGCATATGGTTGATTAATGCAAGAGAAGCATGCAGTAGAACCATAAGAAACTGTACACACTGTTTTCATTACAAGCCGAAGTTGCAAACCCAAATAATGGGAAATTTGCCAGTCGAAAGACTTCGAGCGCTACGACCCTTTCTCATATGTGGCGTAGATTTTCGTGGTCCAATATATACTACATTAAAAATACGCGGTCGATATACAGCGACAACGCAAAAAAAATCCCGAAGCTGGACGAGGTAAGCTATAATTTGGAAACAGCAAAAATAATATTATAGGACCGTGGAACCGTGTTTCGACTTATGAATCTGCAACAAACATTATTCAAAAGCCATTTAATAGTCAAAAAAACTATGGCTTACTTGGTGTTAGAAAGTTCCAATGGAATTGGGGGATCACGAAGGCTTATTCTTATGCTCATTACATCAGTTTTGGCCTCAACATTTTTGTAATCGTAATATAAATCAAAAATAATTAATTAAATTAGGTAATAAATCAATTTTGATTTCACTCACCGTTCGTACAAAGAAAAAAAGCGAAGTGAAGTGGCGGGTGCTCGAATAGAGAGATGTGGTCGTAACCGAATCGAATGCTAAAAAGCCAGTGGGATCCTTCTTCTAGTCCCTTATACCTATATTGACGTCTTCATGGTGGTGTGATCGTGGTTAAGTTGTATTTGTGTGCGTGTTGGTGCATGGTGTAGTGATGTGGAATGTATGGTAAGTAGGTGTGGTGATGTGGATGTGAATTGGTGTGGTGTGACAGTGTCTTATGGGATGTAGAGCAGGTTCGCCTCCACGCGGTGCATAATGGGTAACGCTAAATGACCTGCGGCCTTCACGGCCTTTATAACTCCTACGGATTTGACCTTTGCTCGACACGGACTTAGCTTAACTATTAGATGGATCGGTTTGAACCCTGGGCTGGTGGTGGTGGTATTCTGTCACCTGAGTATGTAGGGGTAACACCCTGCAGAAATGGCTGATGGGCTAATACCAAGGCCGCCTCCGTCCCGTTAAAACCATGGCAGGCCTCAGAGTGTGTTCCCCTCCTGTCATCATTAAGTTGGTGTGGTAGGTGTTTGTTGAGATGACTCCTTCTTTGCGTTGGTCGGCTCTGAACGCACTGCCTCATAAGGGCGTGCGTCAACCCTCGCCTTGGCCTCGTAACCGAGACAACCTTGGGACCATTTAAAGGCGACTACCTTTCCAGGAGACGGATAGCGGCTCTGAGTGGGGACCCAATTACAATGAACACAAAACAACAACAAAACTTAAACAAGGACGAGGGAGGAAGCGGGTCGAAATCGACCTCTTCAAAAGTGGACAGTTCCCCGGGGGGGGCATCCTCACCGATGGGGACGAAACCGTCTCCGCCGAAGGGTGAGAAGAATAATTCCGGAGGTGACCGGCTTACCATCGCTAGGGGCGGTAACGTGGGTGGAGTGGGCAGGAATCTGCCGACGGACACCTTAGGCAGGGCAGAAGTGCGCGGCGGAATCGCTAGCACTAGCAGAGGAACCTCTGTTAAGTATATGGGGGGCGCGGGGTCCTCAGTGAAAGCTAAGGGCTCCGGGGGGAAACGCCAGACTACAGCTAAAAAGCTGAAGTAGGACCGTCGGCTGGCTACTAAGATTTTGGAGCGCTACGGTGGCAAGCAGGCTGACCAGAAAACTGATCAGCATGCTAGCACACTTGAGTGGGCCAAAAGGGTGCTAAGCGACGTCAATGTCGGGAAAAGGGGGTCGAGCGTAGCCCCCGCGTCGATGAAGCGACAGAGGTCGCAGGAGGGGGAATCCTCCCTCGGTAAGAAGCCTCGAGTCGGAGCGGCACCGATGTTTAGCGAAATCGCTAAACTCGCCAGCTCAATTGAGCTCGGGGTATACGACAGCAGCAGGGGAGATGGAGCCATCTCCCATGAAGAGTGCAAGCGGGTAGCGGCTGCTATCTCCGCAGTGTTCATGAAGGTGGTCAGGGGAAGCCCTGGACCACCCCCTAGATGTGAAAGTGCCGGGTGGAATCTCGGCTTACAAAAACTTGTAAGGTGTGCCGACGAACGGTCGGCATTCCTTTATAAGGAAGCGGTAGCCAGGGTGGGGGAAGTATGGAAGGGAGCAAGGCTCGAGGCGGTGGCCAAATCGGATCTTCCGATGCGACCTCGTGCTCGTGTCTGGCTTCCGGCCGAACCCTCCACCCCGACCGAAATTGAAGAGATATTGCGGTACTGCAATCCATCTCTTCCCACCCAGGACTGGAAGGTGGTCAGGCTGGAGAGGACCAAGCAACCATATCGGCGAGTGCTGATACTCCTAAATAAGGAGTCCCTCGCTCCTCTCAGCAGTGCAAAGGGGGCCATAAGCTATGGCTTCGAGAGGGTCGTCCTCAGGATTCTCCCAAATGAAGCCAGAGCTGATGGCCTGTCGCCACCAGCTGAGGTGGAAGAGAGTGGGAGAGCGACCCACTCTAAAATGGATATCGACCCCATCCTCTCGTATACGGTGAGCACGGCGGGCGGATCGTCAGTCGATGATGGATCCGTTTTCAGTCTCGACCGTCTGTTTGAGGCTGCTGGGGTCGATAGTACGGATGAAGGTGCGGAACTCGCAGTGCTGGAGAGGAGTTTGGAGGATGAGGATCCTCCATATTAACCTCCAGCACTCGAAGGCGGCCTCCGCCGATCTAGTGCTTCGTCTAGGACGGGATGAAGCCGACGTTGTCCTTATCCAGGAACCGTGGCTGAGCAGCAACGGTATCTCTGGTCTAAGGACAAAGAGCCACAAACTCCTGGCCGCAAACAGTACAGGTAGAACCAGAGCCTGCTTGGTGATCAGAAACGAACTTAACGTTTTTCTTTTACATAATTTCAGCAACGAGGACGTCGTCGCTGCTAGACTGGAGGACAGCGCTGGAGAACTCTGGCTGTTCTCAGCCTACATGCCGCACGACGACGAGGTGGAGCCACCCCCGAACCTGCTGAGAAGAGCCCTGGCAGAGGCCAGGCGCAAAGGAGCCGGTGTCTTAATAGCCTCGGATGCAAATTCAAGGCACACCGTCTGGGGGAGCTCGGACATTAACACAAGAGGTGAGTCACTCTTTGATTTTATTTGTAGAGTAGATCTTTCTATTTGTAATAGGGGGAACAGCCCTACTTTTGTTACTGCTAGCAGGGCGGAAGTCCTTGACATTACGCTAGCCTCTAGGGAAATCGCTCCCTTAATTTCGGAATGGAGGGTTCTAGACGACCATTCATTCCCGGATCATAGATATATTTCTCTCAGCTTGAAAGCCTCATGCCCGGAACTCAAAATCTATAGAAATTTTAGGAATACCAACTGGGTCCGGTACTGCAGGAAGCTTCGATCAGCTCTGCCACCCGCACCCGACAGGGATTCGATCCTATCGGCGGATGCGGTTGACGAGCTCGTCGAGATTTTCAGCTCTGTTAGTAGAACTACTCTTGACAGCTCCTGTCCTCTGAGAACTCAGAAAATCAAAGGGAAACCCCCTTGGTGGACATCGGAGCTAACGGAGATCAGATCTTCGAGCAGAAGATTGTTCAACAAAGCCCGTAGAAGCGGCTCTGGCGACGACTGGGCGTTGTACAAGGCCGGACTGGCCATCTACAAGTCCGAGTTGAAGAAAGCCAAGAGAGTTTCTTGGAGAGCCTTCTGCGGTAGGGTAGAGGGCTGTCATGAGTCCTAACAATTTAGGCGCATTCTTGCAAAAAACCCTACTCCAATGGGGTATCTAAAAAATGCAGATAGTAGTTGGACAACGAGTAGCGAGGAGTCGTTGAAACTACTCCTGGATGCTCATTTTCCACTAAGTCACTCTGCTGAAGAAGTATCACTGGGGGAGCTGCAGGAGGGCTGTACAGCCTTCTTGGACCTTCTGGACGATCGTCGCCTTACTTGGGCGCTGAAATCCTTCAAGCCCTTTAAGTCCCCGGGGCCCGATGGCATTATTCCTGCGCAATTGCAGCGCATGATCAAGATGTCATTGAGCTGGCTGGCCCCTATCTACGCGAACTGCGTCAGATTAGGCCATGTCCCAAAGGTCTGGAGACAGGTTAAGGTTGCTTTCATTCCGAAGGCCGGCAAAAGCTCTCACGTCTGTGCGAAAGATTTCAGACCCATCAGCCTATCCTCGTTTTTGTTTAAAACACTGGAGAGGCTTATGGATCTGTACATTAGGAGCAGAATACCGAGGGGTAATCTGTTACGGGCGCAGCATGCATATATCAAAGGCAAGTCAGTCGACACTGCTTTGCATGATGTAGTGTCATGGCTGGAGATAGCTCTCAAGCACAAGGAATTTGCTGTGGGCACCTTCCTCGACATCGAGGGGGCCTTCAACAATGTGCGACCAGAGGCAGTGGTTAAAGCCCTCGAAAAGTTTGAGGTGAAATCTAACCTCAAGCACCTTATTTTTAGTCTTCTTTGCGACAGAACTGTCGCAGCGGAGTGGGGTGGTGCCAAGGCCACCAGAAAAGTGAATAGGGGAACTCCGCAGGGGGGAGTACTCTCCCCACTGCTCTGGATAATGGTGGTTAACGACCTACTTATAGAACTCGAGACGCAAGGCTGTCGGGTGACAGCATACGCTGACGATGTGGTTCTTATGGTTAAGGGAAAGTTCCTGAATACCGTTTACGAGCTCACCCAAGGGCACCTGAACGTGGTATCTAGGTGGGCGAATAGAAGCGGCTTAGCCGTCAACCCAAGTAAAACCGAATTGGTTTTATTTACCAGGAGGTATAAGATACCAAATGTGCCTCTCCCTTTCTTCGGGGGTTCACTTCTTCAGCCTGCTGAGAAAGTGAAATACCTAGGGCTCATTCTCGATAGCAAACTTTCCTGGAGACCAAATATAGAGGAGAGAGTTAAGAAGGCTTCAGTCGCCTTATACTGCTGCAAAGGGGCTATTGGGAAAAGCTGGGGACTCTCACTTAAGGTGGTGTTCTGGCTCTACGAAACCGTAGTTAAGCCAATAATCTTCTATGGTGTGTTCGTCTGGTGGAGGGCGCTCGAGAGGACCACACTGGCTAAAAAGCTTGAAAGGGTCCAAAGAGCGGCGCTCATCGGAATCTCCGGTGCACTGCGGACCACACCGACACTAGCTCTTAATGCTATTTTAAACATAGCACCTGTGGACATTGCCGGTAGGTGCATTGCCGCGAAGTGTGCTCAAAGGCTCAGGGAAGCTGGGCTTTTGAAGAGGTCCGAACAAGGGCACTCCGAAATTCTTTCCTCCTTCAGCGGCATCCCGGAAAATATAGATCACTGCGTCACTGTAGCCACTCGAGGCGGATCCTTCTCCGCTCATATCCCAACGAGGGAGATGTGGGTGGGAAGAAGCCGTTGGAGAAGAGGCGCGGTGAGCTTTTTCACGGATGGATCGAGGCTAGGAGGGAAGGTTGGAGGGGGGGGTTTTCTGTAAGGAGCTCTCCGTCAGTCTTAGCTTCAGGCTACCGGATCACTGTAGTGTTTTTCAGGCGGAAGTGGCTGCTATTAAGGCGGCGGTAGAGGTACTGCTGCGTAGTGCAGCCTCGTTTGTAGAAGTGAGCATTCACTCTGATAATAGGGCAGCAATACTAGCTTTGAGCGCGCGTACCGTGCAATCAAAGCTAGTCAAGGAGTGTCTGTCCTCTTTAGAGGTAGCGTTTGGCTATGTCAACATCAGGCTCGTTTGAGTGCCTGGTCACAGCGGAATCGCTGGAAACTGCAAAGCCGATGAGCTAGCCAGGGAGGGCACCTTTGCCCCGCTCACATCGGAATGGGATCGGGTTGGATCTCCGTTAGCGTCCTGCGCTCTAACTTTGGATCAATGGACCTTGCGTGCACTCAGCAGACGTTGGTCGACGACTAGGTCCTGTGCGACCGCGAGATCCTTCTAGCCAAGAGTGGATCGCAGGAGGTCGGGGTCGGGGTCGGTCCCTGAGCAAAGTGCATCTAGCCGCTATTGTAGGAGTTCTCACTGGACACTGTCCAATGGGCACTCATGCGGTACGGCTTGGTAAACTACCCGATGCCAGTTGCCAAAGTTGTATGGAGGAGGGCGAGGTGGAATCATCCCAGCACTTTCTCCTCCAATGTCCGGCATTCGCTAGGCTGCGATTGAAATATCTCGGCAATCACACGTTTGGCGGTCCTGAATACCTATCCGTAATGGATATTGGCCGTCTTAACAAGTTTGTAGTCAGCACAAGACGTCTTGTCGACTTGTAAGGGTCTTTTGATCCGGACTATAGGAGTCGTAGGTATCACAACGGACTGGCGTCTTAAGCTGTCCATCAGCTGGGATCCCTTCTGGGATCGACCTCCTAACCTAACCTAACCTAACAGTGTCTTATGGTGAGGGGGGATTGAGTGGTCATTTAGCCATCCCGGCCCCCCTAGGCAAATGATTAGCCTAGTAGTCACTGCAGCTGTTGTAGCGTTGCCACAACGTTGCTCAGACCCGTGGAACGACGTGGTTACGGTCTAGGCTATTACATTCCGCGGGTGTACCGCACGAGTTGAGGGTTGAGGTCCTGTTGCGCGGCTTCGAAGGGTAGGTGGCCGACCGATGTCGCGCCTCGAGGACGATGAAGTAGCGTGTGATGTGGTCTGCTGCAAATTTGGCACAGACCCGTGGACTCACACTCTTGAGTCCCATGCGTGTGCGATAGGCGGTTTAGACAGTGCCGTGTGCCTGGGCAACTTGCTGTCATTGCAACGGTCGCATACTTCTAAAAAACCCCACAATGTTGCAGGCGGTGTGGGCGCCGACATATGGGACATCCTATACGATGTGCCTCTGAAGGCAGTGATGGTAGCGTCGGTGAAGGTCGCGTGCTACCACGAGGAACTAATATAAAGGATATGAATGATCGTGCCACGCTATGTGGTATGAATGTTTCATCGTATTGATCGACCATTTTTTATTAGTTATTTGTTATTTTTAAGGGTTATTAACGAGTTTTTCGGTTTTTTGCTTCTTGATTTGATTATTTTATTGTATTGCGGTAGTATCGGCTGATTGTTTGCGATTTGCTGTGTCGCTATTACCGGCGGTTGGGAGAAAGCATAGTTTCACGATTGCGTTTTCGGGATTATGATCGGTTTATCGTTTATCATTTGCTTTTTCCTTTATATCTGCGGTTGGTAGAAAGCACATTCATGAGCGGTCTGGTTAGCATTCCGCTTTGTGTACGAAGATCAATCACTCGTATGTGACCGTCGGAGCCGTAATGTAGCTTTTCTATGCGCCCAAGCCGCCATTCGGTAGGAGGTAGACAATCATCATGGATGATGACACAATCTCCAAGTTTTGGTGCTTGTTCATGAGTCTTCCAACGGTATAGTTTATGTAGATCCTTTATGTATTCTTCTTTCCATCGGCGGCTGAAATCGTGATGGAGAATTTTAATTCTTTCCCAGCGGTTTAATAAGGATAGCGACTCCACGCCTGGCTCAGGTATGGCCAGAATGGGTGTTCCTTTGAGAAAGTGCCCTGGAGTTAAGGCTGTGAAATCGGAGGGATCTTGCAAAAGGATTGTAAGAGGCCGTGAATTGAGAACGGCTTCAATTCGAATTAATAATGTCGGGAATTCTTCGTAATTTAATTTGTAATTTCCAGCTACTTTTTGAAGTGGGATTTGAAGCTTTTTATAGCTGATTCCCATAAACCACCTATATGAGGAGCGCTTGGGGGGATGAATTGCCAATTAATGCCTTGGGGCGCGTACTTTTGTACAATCTCAGGCGAGATTTGTTTGATAAATTGCACAAATTGCTTTTCGGTGGCTCTTTGAGCGCCGATAAATGTTTTACCATTATCGCTCATTATCTTCAATGGAAAGCCGCGTCGACCGACGAAGCGGGCAAATGATGAAGGAAAGCCTCCTTCGTAAGACTAGTACAAAGCTCAAGGTGCACCGCTTTTGTCGTAAAACAGACAAAAACAGCCACATAGCCTTTCATCAGAGTGGGAGACCTTATCATGGACGCCTTTATTTGAAAAGGCCCAGCAAAATCGACCCCTGTGATGGAGAAAGGCAGAGCAAAGTTGCAGCGTTCCGGAGGAAGTGCTGCCATAATCTGTGTTCGCATCGCGATGATCGGCATGAAGCATTAATATGTGGATATAATTGATGAGTAATGTGGCGAGTCGAGACTTCTCTGGTACAATTATGGGATTCGTTATATAATAGGCTTGAATTGGCAAGCCGACCATTCACACGAAGAAGACCTTTCGTGTCGAGGAACGCTCTATGAACTTGAGCATATAAGCGATTACTCTGAGGGCTCGGAGTAACGATGAAAATCGTTCGAGGATGTCGGTATCATCCACTGTTGTGTGAAAAGAGTCGATTTTTCGACTTTCTGGGGCAATTATATTGCGCATGGGTGATTGTGACCAAGAATCGGGAGATTCTGTTAACCAATGGGGGGCCATTCCACCAGAGGGTGGTGGTGGCAAGATGCAGGGGTTTGCATCCTCTTGTACGTAGATCAGCAGGATTGTCAGCAAAAGTTACGAGTCGCACAGTGGCTGATCCTACTAGGTCAAGTATTCAAGACGTTCGATTGAAAATATACGTCTTCCATGCAAATGATGGTTTTTCTAACCATGCTAATACAATTTCGCAATCGAACTACATATAATTTGTATTTTTATATGTTTAAATGCATTCGCACCATGGATTCTAGTTTGGCTAGTAGTAGCGCGCCACATAGTTCAAGTCGTGGTAGACTTATTGTTTTTAAAGGAGCCACTTTTGCTTTTGCAACTAGTAAGTGACTTGTGGTCGCAGTGTCGCTTTATGTGCGAACATATATAGTTGCGCAATATGCCTTTTCAGAAGTGTCACAGAAGCCGTATAGTTCGACTTTGTGCTCTGGGGCATAATTTACCCATCGCGGGATTTGTATCTGTGTGATATCATTTAGATTGCTCGCAAACTGGAACCACTTTTCTAAACGAAGTGGTTTTACTTGTTCGTCCTAGTCGGTTCCATCTAACCATAATTCTTGTATTAGGATTTTGGCTTGTATCATAATTGGCGAAGGCCATCCTGCGGGATCGAAAAGTTTTGCCACAGAGGATAAAATATGGCGTTTTGTAGTAGCGGATAATGCTGATATTAACTCTGTAGTGTATAAAAACTGGTCAGATATCGCATTCCATTGGATCCCCAGAGTTTTTGTTGTACTTTCCTTTTCGAATTTAAGGAATTTAGTGTCCAACAGATTTTCTTTAGGTATGTCCTTTAAGATGTTAGGTTGAGGGGCTTTTACCACTTGTGGTCCCGTAAATAGGATATCATTTAGCGAATTCCCCATGATGGTGGATCTTGATGCATTAAAGACAACTCTTACTTTAGTTGTTTTCTTTGTCTGGTTTTACCACTGCATGATGCGGCAAGTAAAATTAATAGTATTTGCCGTTGATGATTTTTTCCCATGGACTTACTTCCTCCATGTGGTCTAAATGGAGATATTCTTCCAACACACTATCATATACTGGTTTGAGTTCGCATTTTTTAAGTAGGTTTTTTTTCATACTTTGAAACTGCTGTATTGCAGAGGTGCGAGAGTGACCTAAGGCGATTGTGTTGGGAAATTGTTGTTTTAGTGGTAGTTGTACGACGTACAGACCATTATCTGATCTAGTAGTTGTGGCTTTGTAAAAGTCTTCACAATACTGATCTTCTGGGGTTGTAATTGATATAGGGGGGAGTTCTTCTAACTCCCAAAATTTCTTTAATTGTGAATTGAGGTATTCGTTTGAGATTTCCTCAACCTGAGTGGGCATGGCTGTAACTGGTTCCGTAACTAGTCCACTTAGGATCCAAACGAAAATACTATTTTGTGCCAATAGTGTATTTGAAATTTTCTCAATACCTTCGAGTATTATCTGTGGTATGAGATCACTGCCTAATAGAAGGTCTATTTGAGCGGGAGTGTTGCAGTTGGGATCTACTAGCTTTAGGTGTGAAACCTTTTGCCAATGCTTGCTATTTATGTAATAGCTTGGAGGCATATTTGTAAGTTGCGGTAAGACAATAGCTTCTGCTTTAATGCGCTTATCCGCTTTGAGGGAAGTTAGGGTAATGGGACAGATTTTGTTTGAGTTTTGGACTACTCTTCCGCCCAGTCCCGTGATTTCAAAGTTGGCTTGTTTTGTTGGCAGTTGTAACCTATTTTGTGCCCTAGACGCTATGAAAGATCGTTGTGATTCTTGGTCTATTAAGGCCCTAAGTTTAAACAGCTCTCCTCGGTGTTCGATGGAGACGACTGCTGTGGGTAGTAGTACCCTACTTTGGTTTTCGCTGTGTAGCGTTTGAGTTTTTAGTGCCCCTGAGCAGCATGGTGCTTCTTGGCAATTTTCGAGATTTCGCACTTCGGGGTTTGCTGTTGTAACTAAACCCGTGGCTCTTTTCATATTTGCGCTGTTTGGGGGTGAACTGGAAAAAATATTTATATGAAGCATAGAATGATGTCGTTTATGACAATAAACGCAATTGAATTTGCTTTCACACTCTTTTAGAGTATGCGAACGTGACAAGCAGTTTGTGCAAAGTTTTTTTGTTCTCACAAAATTGGTCCTATCGACAATATTTAATTTTTTGAATTTATCGCAAGATTTAAGTTTATGTCCTAATGTACACAGTTCTGGTTTAGGGTCTATTGAAGCTTCTATTGAGGTCGTTTTGAACGTTGTACGTGCTTGTATATAACGAAACTCTTTTAAGTAAATAGAGATTTTTGTTTTTTCTTTTTTTTCGACAAAATTAAGTTTAGCTTTCGTATTTTAGTTAATAAGAGTTTTTAATTCGAATTAAGTTTCTTAAATACGGGGATTTAGTTTTTTACAATTACTGGTCGTATTTATTTTTGAATTTATTAACAATCGAACTTGTATTTATTTATCGTTTTTATGTCCTTATGTAGGGTTATGTAGGTACACCCTAATGCGTGGACTTGTAGATATGTATTTATGTATGTACTTGAGCAATTGAGAGCTCGTTGAAGATCAATGCACTTTGTACCTAGGTATACGCGAATTATTGTGCTGAAATGTTTGCCAATGAAAAAGGGGTATTGCGGGATATTTGCCAAAAAGGACTTCGAAGCATTTTTAGTTGAGAAATTTTTATATTATTCTTTTTAGCTTTATTTTAGCAAAAAAAAAAATTTTTTTATTATGGAATTATTTATTTTTTTGTTGCTATTTAACCGCACCGTTTAATTAGTTTTAAAATAATCGATATTTAAATAATTAAATGAAATAAAAATATGTATTTGTACCTACTGTATATGGGGTGTGTGTGTGTGTTTTGTTACGCAGCCCTGCTTATTGCTTTATTAAGCCTAAGTGGTACTGCCGGAAATTCTTTGCAAGTAAATACTTGAATTTTTATTTTTTATTTTGTGGTTGTTGTGTGTATATATATATACAAATGTAAGCACATAAGTTTAGGCAATCAATAATTTGTTAATATAATATATATATATATATATATATACATACAAGTATATGTGTAAATATAAGTATTATATATATGTATATAACTATATTCATCCGGTTTTTGGTTTTTTATGTATCGGTTTTTTAAAACTTTCCGTTAACGTTAGGAAAAATTATAAGTATATAGTACTTAAATTTTTAGTTCCGTTTTTTTTGTTATGTATTTTCCGTTAACGTTTCCTGTACCCGTGGTTTCAAACTGTTAAAACGGATTTTCCTAGTTTTAATGGTATACAGGATTCACAAACATACATATATAATTAATAAGAAAAATGAAAACGATACACTCACTTTGTCTGGCCTCAAGGGGGTTTTGGGGAGAATGTACGAGGTTTTATTTTTGAGGGTTTTTTGGGTTTCCCTTCTTTCCCAACTTCCTTCACGCCAGCTATCCTGATGCCTGTTGTGCAGCTCTCTTCCTGTGTGTTTTTTGTTGCTGGCTGTTATATATTTTGTTTTTAGTCTCGCGCCCGTTTTTGATTAATATTTTTTTGTGTATTTTTGGGTTTCGCGCCGCCTTTAGATTTTTTTGTTTTTTGGTTTCGCGCCCTTTGTTTTTGTGCTGAAGTAATTTTTGATTTTATATGTTTTTTTTATATAGAACATATATATGTATTTATTTCTTTATACTATTACACTGCACTTTTTTCCCACTAACTGTAACTGCATCGTTTTGGGTTTTTTTTTTTGTACACTTTGTCACTGCACTTGTTTTTTTTTTGAAAAAATGCACCGGTTCTTGTTTTCACTGTTTGTTCTTTTTTTTTAATTTTATTTTATTTGTACCCCATAGTGCCATCCACTAGGGCTCGAAGGACCATAATTAAATTAGGTAATAAAGCAATTTTGATTTCATTCACCGTTCGTACAAAGAAAGAAAGCGAAGTGAAGTGGCGGGTGCTCGAATAGAGAGATGTGGTCGTAACCGAATCGAATGCTAAAAAGCCAGCGGTATCCTTCTTCTAGTCCCTTATATATTGATGTCCTCATGGTGGTGTGATCGTGGTTAAGTTGTATTTGTGTGCGTGTTGGTGCATGGTGTAGTGATGTGGAATGTATGGTAAGTAGGTGTGGTAACGTGGATGTGAATTGGTGTGGTGTGTGTGTGTGTTAGCCACTAATGTTCATTTTATTAATTTTTCTCCTGTTCACAAGCAATATCTGAATTTAATTGTTTTGATTTTACGTTTAAAAATTTTCAGTTTTTTAATTAGCTGTCAAATCTTCATTTTTTAGGTTGGCAACACCAATGAAACTTCGACTGAAAATAGCTGAAGCTCGAAATACCAAACAAGAGTAAGGTGAATCTGAAGCTGAATTGCTTCAACCGTAATTGGGGTAAAATACACAAGTGACAGCTATGATTTTACATTTTTGATAAGCACTGTTTAGTGCTTTATTTGGCACATTGCTCAAATAGCTCAAATGCTCAGTTGAGCAATAATTCGTAACATTATACTTACAGAAATGGAAAACATTCAAATTAAGAATCCTTATGTTTAGTAGACTTCGATTCATTTAAACGTTTGTCGTGAAATTACAATAATCCTATGTTATAGCAAGTTTGATGGATCTAAAAAACTAATTATCAACGTATAAGAATGCAGCTCTAAGGGACAATTATAATCAATAGTTTAATCATATTAATACATCAATGTAATTTGAAACTTCTTAAAAATAATTTTTCAATAAAAAAATATTTAACGAAGTACATATTCTTAGAAAGGTAGGTATTCATAAAGTATTTAAAAACAATATTTTTGAAACAAATTTTGGAGAATTATGCAATTAGAAACATTCCCAAATCCCACCAGAATAATAAAAATTTTATATAATCATTATTTTTGAGCAAAAATAATATATAAATACAAATCATAAATATCTCAAAATAAAACTCATTTCTATATCACAGATTTCCTATGAAGGCATTTGCTAACTTCGTTCCATGTCCTTTTAGAACAAATCTCAAGGATCAAACCTATGTTATGGCATTGCCACGAAGATGTCCTGGTTTGCATGACTCTTGCTAATTATTGGATCCAAAACATGAGAGTTATTGGAAAAATAATATCTGTCGGTAAATATGGGTGTAGCTGCAACGAGTTCATCGAAATAATAATTTCGTTTTTTTTTGGTGGGTGTTATTCACAAAAGAGAAAAGGAAGATACTTTTGTTCCAAAGGGCATGCAACGAAGTTATAGCAAAGACGGACATATAGTACCTGTTGCAGTATGCAAAAGAAACCATATGTGTGTCAACCGTAATTTCAATTTTTGTTCCAACGCAAATGGTGTTCTGTATTACAATAGTGTTCAAGAAACCATTGAAATTATGTAGTGTTCTGTAATGTACTACAATGGATTGCACTGAACACACCCAAAGTTTAAAGATCTTCTGTTAGCTTCTTGCGAACCATCTGTCAAATACATTGCCATTGAGGTTGGCAATGTTCTTAGGTGGGGACTTGCTGTTGTGAAAATATTTTTTCTTTCGGGTAGGTATGTTGTAGCTGATATATCGCATGTCTGAGCTATAAAACCGTTTCTTATTTGTTGTTTGTTATTTTGCAACCTATTTGTTATTGTGTGAAATACTAGAATTGAACAATAAGTAAAATATTGAATTATAGCTATTTCTGCACTATATAATATTGTGACGAACATAGATGATAGACCAAAATCGAATGAACGATAAACTGCCAGAAGCAACTAGTTAGCGAATTCGTAGTTGCCAGAATGTTCTAGAAGCAATGTTTTGTTACAGATTTACTATATAAGGGCCGGATTGTGCAGCAAACACAGTTTTAGTTAGAGTGTTGTCGTGATAAGATCAATTAAGCTATAAGCAAGATGTTGTAAGCTCGAATAATGAGCAATAAGTGTTAAGTTGTTGGAATTAGAAATAAAGATAAGTGTGTAGCCATTAAATTGGGACTTTTATTTAACAATCCAGTGATCGAACTCAAGAGTGAGTTACAGGTAGACGATTTATCGAGAAATCCGTTACAATATAAAATAAATGTCTACAAAAGAATCAGTGAAGTAATAGTGGATATTGAAGTGAAAAATATAGGTGTAAAATTCATGTATACACATAGCCAATAAAGTCTGCGTTCACCCGACACTATTTTTAAGTGAAGTAAAAACACAATGTAAATGGGTAATTCACTTTAAATTTTCTACATGTATATCTTTTTATATTTTTAACTTCAAAATGCAAAAACAAAAATGTGTGTTCCTATTTTCATTTTTGTGATAACGGGATTTTAGTGTAGGGAGAAGTAAACAAAGGCACCATTAAGTCTAACTATTATCGTCCGTCCAAACATATACTACACTATATCACGAATTTCTAACTAAGATGAAAGCCATACATCGATTATTATAAACTATTGATTCATTGCCGATAATTCTCCATGTAACGAATACTAAAGTATTGTGGCGAACACGAGTACCAGAATCAGAATTGACGATAAACTGCCAGAAGCAACTAGACAGCGAATTCGTAGTTGCTAGAATGTCCTAGTAGCGAACTTTTGTTAAACATTTACTACATAAGGGCTGCCGGATTGTGCAGCAGACACAGTTCTAATAAGGGTGTTCGAATTGCGAGCAACAAGTGTTAAGTTGTTGGAATTGGAAATAAAGATAAGTGTATAGCTTATTGGCACTTATATTGAACAATCCAGTGATCGAACTCAAGAGTGAGTTATAGTTAGACGATTTATCGAGAAATCCATTACAATTGGTGTCAGAAGTGGGATTGTCAAATAAATTCCCAATTAGATAATTATTTAAAAATGGCCAAGTTTAACGATTTAAAGATTCCACAACTGAAAAAGGAGCTGGAGGAACGTAGTTTGGTGACAAATGGTTTGAAAACTGAATTACAATCACGGTTGAGAGAGACCAAGGAGGCGGGAAACATTAATGTTGAGGAATATGTCTTTCACATGGATTTAGAGGAAGAGAGAACAAAGATAGAAGAAAAGGAAGAGGCTCAATTCTCGTCAAAGATTGTGGACATAAACATGGTTTTTGCTGCAATATCGCAGATGGGGAAAGAGATGTCAACGCAAATGGCGACACAATTTAAAGAGCAGGATACACGTATGTCTCAAATGGAAACGCGACTGTCAGCGCGTTTGGAAGGACAGTTCGCAGCGCAAGATGCACGTATATCAGCACAGGTGTCCTCAAAGTTGAAAGAGCAGCATGCACGGATATTGCAGGTGACCTCCCAAATAGTAGAAGCGTTCTCACAGATATCGGAAGAGCGGGATAAAATTAAAACTGAAGTGGAGGAGTTGAGAGAGTCTCCGTGAGCAACAATTAAATCGGCCAATTATGTCGTCAGCTTCTGCCAAGGTAAAACCTCCATCCTTTGATGGCACTGTTCCGTTCCACGTTTTTAAGCTTCAATTCGAAAAGACGGCATCTTCAAATAATTGGAACGCTGAGGATAAAGTAGCTGCATTGTTCGTTGCATTAAAAGGTTCTGCAGCAGAGATATTACAGACCATTCCGAACTGCGAGGCAAGTAGTTATGAAACGTTGATGGGTGCATTAGAAAAACGACATAGTAGTGAGCACAGGAAGCAGATCTTTCAAATCGAGTTGCGAAATCGTCGCCAGAAAGCCAATGAGTATCTGCAGGAGTTTTCTACAGAGATTGAGAGATTAGCTCACTTAGCTTATGCACATAAATCCATTTAATACATCGAGGACACGAAAATTCAGACTTTCGTCAATGGAATACGAAATAACACTACACGCTTCGCTGCATTAGCATGTCCAAAATTGACGTTTGCAGAAACCGTTTCGTATGCTCTGACACAGGACACTGCATCTTTGCTTTGCAATCAAACATTTAAAGCTCACAAAGTAGAAATAGAGGAACACACTTGGGTGAACCAATTACTTGAAAAAATTGAGAACATGCAGAAAGCACTGGAAAAACTTACGGAAACGCATAAAAAAAATGATGGTGTGCTGAAATGCTTCAACTGCGAAAAAAGTGGCCATATTGCACGCAACTGTAACAAGCCCAATAATCCAGTTGGACGTAAACGCAAAGCTGAGGAAGATCAAGCAAATGTTAAACTAAAGCGAGCCAGCCGAAAAGGGCACGGGCTGGCTCCCGCAAGCAAATCCCTGTAATCTCCTTTTCACAAATAAGCAGGAATACGAGTAACGTTGCCGATAGCGGTTATGTACACGGTAAAAAGCGCATACTGACTGTGGATACGGGCGCATTACATTCCATAATTCGATCTGATCTAGTTGAAAAAGAAGTGAGACCGTTAGCTGGGGCAAAGTTGCGTACTGCAACTGGAGAAGATACCCTAGTTCTCGGAAAGGTAACGCGCGAGATCGTAATTGGAAAGGCAGCCGTGTTACACAATTTTATAGTGGCAGATATCGTTGACGAAGTCATAATTGGAGTAGACTTTCTAGCAAATCAAGGAATCAAAATTTACTTGAAAAACAGGATTATGTTCTATAGAAATATGGAAGTGCCACTTATGTTCGGTTACGATAATAAAAACATCGTTAGACGAGTGATAACAACAGAGAGCCAGCAGATTCCACCAACATCAGAAGCAGTTATTTGGGCAAAAACAGATGGAGACTATGGGTCAAACAAGTGGTGGATTGTTGAGGCCACAAAAGAATCTACACCAAACTTACTTATAGGCAAAACCCTGCCTAGTACTTAATGAGTGCAAGTTACCAATCAAACTCTGCAAAGGAGCTATATTAGGGCAGTGTCAAGAGATTGAGGCCGTGATAAATTGCGAAATAGGTCTTGAGGAAGCCAACATGAGATTTTGTGTGGACTATAAAAGGTTGAATGATGTAACGAAGAAAAACAGTTATCCACTACCTAGAATCGATGACACACTTGACTCGTTATCAGCCACAAAATGATTCTCAACACTTGATTTAAAAAGTAGTTATTGGCAAGTGGAGGTAAACGAAGAAGACCAAGCAAAGACGGCTTTCAGCATTGGAGATGGTCTATGTCAATTTACCGTTATGCCCTTTGGATTATGTAACGCTCCTGCTACTTTTGAGAGACTTATGGAACAGGTATTAAAAGGATTACACTGGAAGACCTGTTTGGTATACCTCGACGATATCATCGTGTTGGGTAAAAGCTTCGATGAACACCTTAAGAACTTGGAAGAGGTTTTCCAACGGATAGCTAGTGCTGGTCTGAAGCTGAGTCCAAAGAAGTGTTCCCTTTTCAAAAAGGAAGTAAGCTACTTAGGACACAAAGTGGCAACGGAGGGCATTTGCACAGCTAATGAAAAGATCGAAGCAGTAAGAAATTGGCCCACTCCTAAAAATTTACATGAATTGCGGAGTTTCCTTGGACTATGTACTTATTATAGACGATTCGTTCCAAATTTTGCAGGCGTAGCTAGTAGCCTCCATGAACTCACGAGAAAGAACAGAGTTTTTGAATGAAATAAAGAACAGGAAGTGGCTTTCTAAACTCTGAAGAAACGGTTAAGTACTGCGCCAATGTTGGCATTCCAGGTCCCAGGATCAACGTTTATTTTGGATACGGATGCTAGTGGATTTGCAGTAGGCGGCGTTCGATCACAAGTCATTGATGGGCATGAGAAAGTGGTTGCGTATTACAGCCAGAGAGAAATTATTGTGTTACTCGTAGGGAATTACTGGCGTTGGTGAAGTGCATCAAAAATTTTCATAAGTACGTTTATGGCCAGCGATTTCGGGTGAGGACAGATCATGCAGCATTAAAATGGCTTCTACAATTCAGGAACCCAGAAGGACAGTTGGCACGGTGGATTGAGAGACTCCAAAGTTACGACTTCTCTATAGAACATCGAACAGGTGGTATTCATGGCAATGCTGATGCCATGTCCCGCCGTCCCTGTAATCTGGAATGCAGACATTGCTCAAAATCTGAGGCCAAAGAAGACATTATAGATCTCCGATTAATGACTATAACATCAGACTGGGATCCGGAGAAGCTACGGAAATGTCAGCAAGAGGATCCAGATTTGAAAAGTGTAATACACGGATTGGAGATGAATAAACGTCCAACGAGAGAAGAAATAGTTGCAAAAAGCCCAGTCGCAAAGGCTTATTGGGCACAATGGAATAGTTTGGAGTTAGTGTCTGGCTGCTTGTATCGCGTATGGGAAAGCGAAAATGGGCAAAGTTCACGAGCTCTGATGATTGTTCCAAAAGAAAGAATTTCTGAAGTTCTCAGCGAGCTGCACAACGGTCCAAGCCGAGGACACATGGGCTAATTACATGAAACAACGGGGCAGACTCCAGCAAGGGTAACTTTTGGTAATGATCTTCGACTACCGATTGATTTAAAAGTTGGAATTAACGCCAACGGAGGAAGGAATACTAAGGAATTCAATAGCATCCTAGAAGACGAGATGAGGGATATACATGCTATGGTGAGACAGCGCACCAAAATTATGAGCGATAAGATGAAAGCAAAATACGACAAGGCAATAAAGTCTGAGGATTTTATTGAAGGCGATTTGGTATTATTATATAACCCACAACGAAAGAAAGGGCTGTCTCCAAAATTACAGTGTAATTGGGAAGGACCATACCAGGTTATTAAACGATTCAATGATGTAGTGTATCGCATACAGACCATTGGAAGACCAAGGAATAAAATGAAGGTCGTTCATCTGGAACGGCTTGCAGCGTTTGGTACCGCAAATATGTATAATCGGGACGAGCAGACTTAGGTAGAGGGCACTGTGGCGAACACGAGTACCAGAACAAATCAAAATTGACGATAAACTGTCAGAGGCAACTAGACAGCGAATTTGTAGTTGCCAGAATGTTCTAGTAGCGAGCTTTTGTTAAAAATTTACTATATAGGGGCTGCCGGATTGTGCAGCAGACACAGTTCTAATTAGAGTGTTGCCGTGTAAAGAGCAATTAAGCTATAAGCAATAAGTTGTAAGTTCGAATAGCGAGCAATAAGTGTTAAGTTGTTGGAATTGGAAATAAAGATAAGTGTATAGCATTAAATTGGGACTATAATTTAACAATCCAGTGATCGAGCTTAAGGGTGAGTTATAGTTAGACGATTTATCGAGAAATCCGTTACAGTATACTAGTGCCAATCGAATGAAAAATGAAATCGGATTCAATATTGTAACGCATTTCTCGATAAATCGTCAATCTGGTACAGAGAACAGAGAATGTGGACTATAGAGAAGGTTCACAGTGCGGCCATTATCAAAATATTTCACTTTTCGCAGGGGAACAGAAAACGATGAGCGTGTTTCACCACTGAAAATTATTGGCCACAATTAACATCAGGAGAATTGAGATTATTTTTGAATGAAATAAAGAACCGGAAGTGGCTTTCTAAACTCTGAAGAAACGGTTAAGTACTGCGCCAATGTTGGCATTCCAGGTCCCAGGATCAACGTTTATTTTGGATACGGATGCTAGTGGATTTGCAGTAGGCGGCGTTCGATCACAAGTCATTGATGGGCATGAGAAAGTGGTTGCGTATTACAGCCAGAGAGAAATTATTGTGTTACTCGTAGGGAATTACTGGCGTTGGTGAAGTGCATCAAAAATTTTCATAAGTACGTTTATGGCCAGCGATTTCGGGTGAGGACAGATCATGCAGCATTAAAATGGCTTCTACAATTCAGGAACCCAGAAGGACAGTTGGCACGGTGGATTGAGAGACTCCAAAGTTACGACTTCTCTATAGAACATCGAACAGGTGGTATTCATGGCAATGCTGATGCCATGTCCCGCCGTCCCTGTAATCTGGAATGCAGACATTGCTCAAAATCTGAGGCCAAAGAAGACATTATAGATCTCCGATTAATGACTATAACATCAGACTGGGATCCGGAGAAGCTACGGAAATGTCAGCAAGAGGATCCAGATTTGAAAAGTGTAATACACGGATTGGAGATGAATAAACGTCCAACGAGAGCAGAAATAGTTGCAAAAAGCCCAGTCGCAAAGGCTTATTGGGCACAATGGAATAGTTTGGAGTTAGTGTCTGGCTGCTTGTATCGCGTATGGGAAAGCGAAAATGGGCAAAGTTCACGAGCTCTGATGATTGTTCCAAAAGAAAGAATTTCTGAAGTTCTCAGCGAGCTGCACAACGGTCCAAGCCGAGGACACATGGGCTAATTACATGAAACAACGGAGCAGACTCCAGCAAGGGTAACTTTTGGTAATGATCTTCGACTACCGATTGATTTAAAAGTTGGAATTAACGCCAACGGAGGAAGGAATACTAAGGAATTCAATAGCATCCTAGAAGACGAGATGAGGGATATACATGCTATGGTGAGACAGCGCACCAAAATTATGAGCGATAAGATGAAAGCAAAATACGACAAGGCAATAAAGTCTGAGGATTTTATTGAAGGCGATTTGGTATTATTATATAACCCACAACGAAAGAAAGGGCTGTCTCCAAAATTACAGTGTAATTGGGAAGGACCATACCAGGTTATTAAACGATTCAATGATGTAGTGTATCGCATACAGACCATTGGAAGACCAAGG
Organism: Bactrocera oleae; assembly: GCF_042242935.1. Lineage (NCBI taxonomy): Eukaryota > Metazoa > Arthropoda > Insecta > Diptera > Tephritidae > Bactrocera > Bactrocera oleae. The sequence continues at coordinate 54,056,741 of NC_091537.1, read as the reverse complement.
AATAAAATGAAGGTCGTTCATCTGGAACGGCTTGCAGCGTTTGGTACCGCAAATATGTATAATCGGGACGAGCAGACTTAGGTAGAGGGCATTGTGGCGAACACGAGTACCAGAACAAATCAAAATTGACGATAAACTGTCAGAGGCAACTAGACAGCGAATTTGTAGTTGCCAGAATGTTCTAGTAGCGAGCTTTTGTTAAAAATTTACTATATAGGGGCTGCCGGATTGTGCAGCAGACACAGTTCTAATTAGAGTGTTGCCGTGTAAAGAGCAATTAAGCTATAAGCAATAAGTTGTAAGTTCGAATAGCGAGCAATAAGTGTTAAGTTGTTGGAATTGGAAATAAAGATAAGTGTATAGCATTAAATTGGGACTATAATTTAACAATCCAGTGATCGAGCTTAAGGGTGAGTTATAGTTAGACGATTTATCGAGAAATCCGTTACAGTATACTAGTGCCAATCGAATGAAAAATGAAATCGGATTCAATATTGTAACGCATTTCTCGATAAATCGTCAATCTGGTACAGAGAACAGAGAATGTGGACTATAGAGAAGGTTCACAGTGCGGCCATTATCAAAATATTTCACTTTTCGCAGGGGAACAGAAAACGATGAGCGTGTTTCACCACTGAAAATTATTGGCCACAATTAACATCAGGAGAATTGAGAAAAGTGCTAATTTCAATGTTAAGAAATGAACGCTTACAGATTCGTATATTTGCAATGCGCAAACGACTTTGCATATAATTTTAAGATATTCTGCATATACAGGGTGGCTCACGAATCGTGCTACAAAACTAAACCGTAATAAGTTTCTTTTTAATCAGTGCATTAGATTTATTTTTTTTTATTGTGTAGAAAATTTTATTTTATTTAAACAATTAATTATTCCCCCATGCTCAGCCACGCATATGCGATACCTAATTCGGGATTGCCTCAATTAGGTATTTAATGGTATGCTTCAGTTTGGTCAGATTTCAGTTTGATTTTGTACACCTCTTTCTTGATATAAACCGATAAGAAAATAGCAAGCGGTAGCAAATATTCTTATACATAATAGATGTATAATTATGTGGGCATGTAAACATATATGAAAGTACTCATTATAATTGTTAATTTGTCTACATGCAACAAATGTATGTAAATATGTACACTCATTGTTTCATGCGAAATCTCCGTTGTCACGGACAACCAATGTCCGAAGCTCACGTTTCTTTTTTCTTGTCAAAGATTCACTGTGCAAAAGGACTGACGCGACGACAAAGCGGCACAACATTGTGTTGTTGGTAGAAAATTCGAGCTATGCCGAAAAAAAAATAACGAACGGCCGCCGAATGTCGTTGCTTCCCTTGCCGTTCTAACAGCTTTGCTCACAAATCATCGTAAATATGTATGTTTATATATGAGCATGCATACATATTGACGCAGATTTTTGTGAGCTACGGAGAAATATTTTAAATCGATAAAAGCTTTGTTGCCACTTTTGTTACTTTTTTCTGGGTTTTGTGGGCTTGTCACTTTTCCCTTCTAGAGGGTACATAAAAAAGTTGTTCAATTTATGATTTCTAGCTTTTGCCATCGTCGCGAAAAGACGCTTGTAGGCAAACGCATGTTCGGGTGACGTATTTACATGTGTACGGATATTCATATGAATGTAGGTTGGTTTTTGTATGCATTATTTTTTCGGCAATGTTACATATACATACATATATAAGTATATTACAAGGCGCGCACATATAATGTATTGATAAATGATAAAATTATGATTTGACTTTCTGAGTACGTACATTCAAATGCGCATGTTCAGATATATGACTATATAAAATTAATATGATGAAAGATGTATGTATACGTTTTAATAAATTTAATCACTATAAGTAACAATTATCATACAGAATATATAAATGCATATTACGTAAAAACTATATAATCTTATTAAATGCCCAAACTGACTATAAATATTATTTTGAAAATTACATAATTTAATAGAGTCTTATCACTTTTGCATGCATTCATACAAATTGGCATAATGTTATGATATTATGAGTTCATAAGGAACATACATACAAACTTTGTCTTTTATATATATAGATAGATAGATAGATATATTTTTATTTTCAAAATATCGTAATCATATTTATAGGTTGTCAAAATTTTACTTTGCTCATGAGCTGGGTAAAATTCTGACATCGGATTCGCTACGAAAAATTTCACTTTCATCCGTCAGAAGTTTCGTTTTTCTGCCGTTTGGCACACAGCCTTAACAGAAAGCAATAATAATCCCTTAAGTACAAATTCAGAAATATTTAAAATAATACAAATACCAAGCAAACACTAGAAAGTACAGAAAGAAGTCGAAGGCTTGATTTCATACTAAATGAACTCCAGAATACTATACAAACAATATCATTAGCCAAAGTCAAAGTATTAAAACCCGCGATATTTCACATGGATGAAATTAAAGATATTTTGTTTAAACTCAATAAATAATCTTATACTCTTACTGCTGGTAGGGTAAAATAAAGATCTATATTGAGCTAAAAATATATAACGAATCAATTTATTAATAATACTTACGTCCATAGCATTAAACATCGCGCGCCAAGAAATTTTTCAGAAAAGTTACAAATTCTTCGTTTTCTGCAGCCAATTTTACTTCTTACTCGTTGTCAAATCAACTTTCTTCTTTTTTTTAAGCCAAATTCACTTCTTAACGCGCTGTCAAAATCGTATTTTTCAACGCTTAACTGTTTCGTCAATTATACATATATATCAGGTTTGGTTCAGGTCAGGTCAGGTTTTTTCAGGAGGCATCAAGTGAAAATTTATTTTTATATTTTCATATGTTATTATATTTTTTGTTTCATAATGGGTTCACCCAAGTGTGTTCCTCTATTTCTACTTTGTGAGCTTTAAATGTTTGATTGCAAAGCAAAGATGCAGTGTCCTGTGTCAGAGCATACGAAACGGTTTCTGCAAACGTCAATTTTGAACATGCTAATGCAGCGAAGCGTGTAGTGTTATATCGTATTCCATTGACGAAAGTCTGAATTTTCGTGTCCTCGATGTATTAAATGGATTTATGTGCATAAGCTAAGTGAGCTAATCTCTCAATCTCTGTAGAAAACTCCTGCAGACACTCATTGGTTTTCTGGCGACGATTTCGCAAGTCGATTTGAAAGATCTGCTTCCTGTGCTCACTACTATGCCGTTTTTCTAATGCACCCATCAACGTTTCATAACTTCTTGCCTCGCAGTTCGGAATGGTCTGTAATATCTCTGCTGCAGATCCTTTTAATGCAACGAACAATGCAGCTACTTTATCCTCAGCGTTCCAATTATTTGAAGATGCCGTCTTTTCGAATTGAAGCTTAAAAACGTGGAACGGAACAGTGCCATCAAAGGATGGAGGTTTTACCTTGGCAGAAGCTGTTGACACAATTGGCCGATTTAATTGTAGCTCGCGGAGACGATCTTTTAATTCATCCATTTCAGTTTTAATTTTATCCCGCTCTTCCGAAATCTGTGAGACCTCTTCAGCTATTTGTGAGGTCGCCTGTGCTGATATACGTGCATCTTGCGGTTGGAAGAGCAGTTCCCAGCGAGGAATTCATTTTTGTGATGTAAGAACAAGTAAACATAGGCACCATTAAGTCTGCGTTCAGTTTGCTTGAATTTATACTACCGTTATTTCGCATGAATTGGTTCGTTCTTTTTGCGAACATTCTATTGCGTTTTAATATAATTACTCGTTTAAAGCGCTCGTGACGAGTTTTAATAATATTTAAAAAAATGGAAACCAAAGAAAAAGAAATTAGTCTGCCGGATAGAAAAATTATCATTAAATTGTGGAAAAATGGCGAAAGTTTCAGAAAAATTGGGCAGACTATTGGAAGAACGTATTCTTCTGTCCAGCGCATCGTAAACAATTAAAAAAAAACCGGAATTTTAACGTCAAAACCGCGATAGGGCCGTCCGAAGATATTATCAGCCCGGGAAGAACGGAAAATAATAAATATAGTGAAAGTTAACCTACCCACCCAGTTACGTCCACAAAGATTATTGAAAACGTAAATATAATATAACCATTAAAAAAATAATTTGTGCCGAAACTGCTAGAAAAATTTTACGAAAAGCTGGATATCTTGGTAGAGTCGCTCGAAAGAAACCATTAGGCAATTCACAAGCTTTGTCTTATGTCTTATGTCGTATTTCAATAGCTTAAAATATACGACACTTGTGAGCACCCCTTAATTGTTGTATGTCATATTATGTAATATTTCTACACTTCTCCAGCTGGTAATTAAAAATTAAGAATACAAAAATGCCACGGGAAAGTTACAAAAATAAAATTAAAGTTTCTTTATGTTGAAACAGGGGCATTTTGGTCCACAATGGTTCAATTGATGAAATTTATTAATTTTAGACACTTAAACATCAACAATAAAAATAGCACACTCAAAAAACATACCTCGACGTGCTGTATTTGTCGTATTTCAATTTTGTATGGGAAACAACAACAGTGTTGATATGACAGTCATAAAAAAAATAAGACAATACGACGATATGACACCTTATTCTAATATCTAATATCCTACATATATCGTATTTCACTTGTAAACAGGCGAAAGCGCATTGAATTTGCTCATAATTATATAAAGTAGTCGCCGGAATTCTGGAGAAAAGTAATATTTTCGGATGAAAGTAAATTTTGCATGTTTGGCATAAAAGGTCGACAAATTGTGTGGCGCAAGTCAGGAACAGCCCTTGAAAAGCAAAGTCTTGTTGGTACAGTTAAACACGGAGATGGCGGAATTATGGTGTGGGGTTGCATGGCAGCTGGGAGTGTGGGTCAGCTTGAATTTATTGAATCCACAATGGATAAATGGAGTTATTTGAACATTTTAAAAAACAATTTGAAACAAAGTGCAGAGAATCTTGTATTATCTTCGACGTTTTGGTTCCAACAAGGTGATGACCCGAAGCATACTGCGGAAATAGACTTTGGCTCTTGTAAAATGCTCCTAGATAACTTATAACGCCCTCTAAATCACCTGACTTCAATCCTATTGAGCATCTATGGGATCTGTAGGAAAAAAGAATTCGTCAGCATTATTTAACAAGTAGAGAGGCTTTTGGAAGTGTTATGAAAGAAGAATGGTCCCAGATTACAGCTGAGGAAACAGATAAAGTGGTAAGATCAATGCCAAATCGATTGAGCGCGGTTTTAAAACAACGCGGGTATCCATCAAAATATTGAATTAATTTTTAATTTATTTAATTTTTTTTTATTATTTTTAATACTTTTGTAACTAATTTTAAAGCTGAACGCAGACTTAATGGTGCTTATGTTTACTTATCCTTACACTAAAATCCCGTTATCACAGAAGTGAAAATAGGAATACACATTTTTTTTTTTGCATTTTGAAGTTAACATATAAAAAGATATACATGTAAAAAATTTTAACTGAATTACCTATTTACATTGTGTATGTACTCCACTTAAAAAATAGTGTCGGGTGAACGCAGACTTTATTAGCTATGTGTATCCAGCCGCGGGAAGCTTATAGTTTTCGAGATATTTGCGTTTAAAGTTCAAAATTTCAAAATTTTTAAAAGTGCGTATTTTTTCAATTTAAAATGAACTTTACTCTTATTTTTTGTTAAATTTTATATCCACTATTACTTCACTGATTCTTTTATAGACATTTATTTTATATTATATATGTGGTGCAGAAATAGCTATCATTCAATATTTTACTTATTGTTCAATTCTATTATTTCACACAATAACAAATAGGTTTCAAATGACAATCAACAAATAAAAAACTGTTTTATAGCTCAGACATGTACAAACATTACACTACATAATTTCAATGGTTTCTTGAACACTATTGTAATACAGAACACCATTTGCGTTGGAACAAAAATTGAAATTACGGTTGACACACATATGGTTTCTGTTGTATACTGCAACAGGTACTATATATCCGTCTTTGCTATAACTTCGTTGCATGCCCTTTGGAACAAAAGTATCTTCCTTTTCTCTTTTGTGAATAACACCCACCAAAAAAAAACGAAATTATTATTTCGATGAACCCGTTGCAGCTACACCCATATTTACCGACAGATATTATTTTTAAAATAACTCTCATGTTTTGGATCCAATAATTAGCAAGAGTCATGCAAACCAGGACATCTTCGTGGCAATGCCATAACATAGGTTTGATCCTTGAGATTTGTTCTAAAAGGGCATGGAACGAAGTTAGCAAATGCCTTCATAGGAAATCTGTGATATAGAAATGAGTTTTATTTTGAGATATTTATGATTTGTATTTATATATTATTTTTGCTCAAAAATAATGATTATATATAATTTTTATTATTCTGGTGGGATTTGGGAATGTTTCTAATTGCATAATTCTCCAAAATTTGTTTCAAAAATATTGTTTTTAAATACTTTATGAATACCTACTTTTCTAAGAATATGTACTTCGTTAAATATTTTTTTATTGAAAAATTATTTTTAAGAAGTTTCAAATTACATTGATGTATTAATATGATTAAACTATTGATTATAATTGTCCCTTAGAGCTGCATTCTTATACGTTGATAATTAGTTTTTTAGATCCATCAAACTTGCTAAAACATAGGATTATTGTAATTTCACGACAAACGTTTAAATGAATCGAAGTCTACTAAACATAAGGATTCTTAATTTGAATGTTTTCCATTTCTGTAAGTATAATGTTACGAATTATTGCTCAACTGAGCATTTGAGCTATTTGAGCAATGTGCAAAATAAAGCACTAAACAGTGCTTATGAAAAAGGTAAAATCATAGCTGTCACTTGTGTTTTCTACCCCAATTACGGTTGACGCAATTCAACTTCAGATTCACCCTACTCTTGTTTGGTATTTCGAACTTCAGCTATTTTCAGTCGAAGTTTCATTGGTGTTGCCAACCTAAAAAAATGAAGATTTGAAGAAACAAAATCAAAACAATTAAATTCAGATATTGCTTGTGAAAAGGAGAAAATTTAATAAAATGAACATTAGTTTTGATTTATATTACGATTACAAAAATCTTGAGGCCAAAACTGAGTGCCGAGCATGAGAATAAACCTTCGTGATCCCCTAATTCCATTGGAACTTCCTAACACCAAGTAACCCATAGTTTTTTCGACTATTAAATGGCTTTTGAATAATTTTTGTTGCAGATTCATAAGTCAAAACACGGTTCCCATAATATTATTTTTGCTGTTTCCAAATTATAGCTTACCTCGTCCAGCTTCGGGATTTTTCTTCAGAGATTCAACAAATTTTCATCTCTTTATGTCTTTGTACAAAATAATGATTAAAATAATTTAAAATTGTATGTAAAATAGTTTATTTACTCGTCTTCCATTTTATATTAATATTTTTCCTAAATAAACGCAGTAATGTTACCAAGCAGTTATACTTTAGTCAACCCCACTGGCACAGAGTTGAAAACCGTAACACTACAAGAGTTTTACAACACTTCAACCCAACTTTTTTTTGACAGTTTGAGGTAATATCTAATTTCAAAACTTCAACTAAAATGCATTTGGGTTGAAAATCGAAATAAGGGCCTTCAATTATAATGTCAACAGCTTTCCGTAATGCATTATTCTAGTACACTGGAATATATTAATATTTTTCCTAAATAAACGCAGTAATGTTACCAAGCAGTGATACTTTAGTCAACCCCACTGGCACAGAGTTGAAAACCGTAACACTACAACAGTTTAACAACACTTCAACCAAACTTTTTTTTGACGGTTTGAGGTGATATCTAATTTCAAAACTTCAACTAAAATGCATTTGGGTTGAAAATCGAAATAGGGGCCTTCAATTATAATGTCATGAGCTTTCCGTAATGCATTATTCTAGTACACTGGAAAATAAGATCACGTGTGTTCGCTTGTATAACAATTCAATTCTTTATTTCTATGCATATAATCCTAAACCTTAACCTAACGAGTTAAGCTGGGTGTATGTGTTAACAACACATATATTTATTATTCTAAATATTTTAATTATAATACCACTTTATAACAAACCTCAATTACTCTCGTATATACAATATTTTAGATGAGAATCATGATGGGCGAGCTTTTGAATAGGATCAATTTTTTATTATTATTTTATTTCATAAATATTTATTCGACAATTTATTTTTGTTCGCATTTTCGCTAATTTTGTTATTTTGCTTTATGTTCTTATTAGTACATCTTTCAGCTTAGTCTTATTTTAAAGAATTTCGAAAGGCTTTTTGTCGTTAACGTGGGTAGTGTTTGATTAAATCACTGGTAGAGATGAGATTTTACCTGAAAAAAACCCAAATGTAAAAAAAATAGGGAAAAACCCCGGACAAAATTACCGAATTGGAAAATATTCGGGTTTTTTCATATTTAGCGTAACATATATCTAGTTAATGTGTAGATTTTATGAACGGTAACTTACCGGTAAGTTTAAGCTTGTATTAAGCAGAACTCTATGTTATTACATTTACTTTTTTTCCTTAGATCACATCATGCCCAAAAAGAAAAATACTGATGTATAGAAAAACTATTTTCGTTCGGCAACCAGTAAAACAGTAAAGTGCAAACACTGTGAAAAAGTTTACCAATGTGGCAATGTCAGCAAAATGACCAGCCATTTGTTAAATTGTTATAGACTAACTAGACAAACTACGGAAAATAGCTGTTACTAGCACAACTGCCGGAAATGTGTCCTTACAAGATGAATCAAATCATGAAATGTCATAGGATAACACTTCGGACGACTACAACTTCTATTATTATGACTACATCAGAAGGTTTAGCAGGAAAAACACTTCATCTAGATCAGCTTTTATATTTGTTACTGGTTCCTTTTTATCCATCGTTGAAAATCCCCTGTGGGTACGATTTTTTGACGATTTGCAACCACTTTATAAGTTAAATCTAGAAAAGCTATCTCCACAACACATTTGCCGTGTGATGGCTGGAGCAATCAGCGCAATGCATGTATCATCAACTTATTATTATTGCAAAACCCGATCCTGTTTTTGTTAAAAGCCTTAATACTCGGACAAACCGACATACAAACCAATATGTATCTCAATAGATAATCAAAGTTATAAACGTGTATGGAGGCTAACATTTTTAACACTTGTCGGAGATAACACAAATTATATTCAGAGAGCATTTCAGATAGTTAAAAATTCATGCACATATAATACCGCTGAGATGTGTAGCACAATACATTGAATTTGCTATGCGAAGATTGCTTAAAACTAGAACCTATTAATGCGCTTATATCGATTGCCACAGATACGCTGGGGCAGTTACTGCACTGCGTCAGAAAGTTAAAAAAAAATCCAAAGTTGCATTACAGACATTAGCAGTTCACGAAGATGCCACTATTTCAGGCGAAATAAAGGGTGCGTTCGAGATGACAATCACGAAGCAGTGTTGTAAATTTGTCAAAGTATAACGTTCTGCGTGAATTTTTGGCAACACTTGCAACAGCATCACGTTCTACTGTCTCTTTTTGCACGCTATTTATGCAAATAATCGACAACACTAAATTTTTGTCTGCACATCAGCAGAGTATCAGCAAATATGCTGATACAGATACAATTTTCAAACTTGGCCTTCAAAGAAATTAAGTCTACATATATTTTTGTCTTTCCGGGTATATCCATTTTAAATGAGCACCATAAAGAATGCTGTAGTTAGGCGATCAAATAATTGTTTGAAACCCATTCATTATGCTGCATATTTATTTAATCCAAGATTGCAAGGCATAGAATTAGAAGGAGAACACGGAGTGAATGCTAGGGAGTTTATACACGACGTGAGCCAATCGCACAGTATTGACGTTGGTGTTGGTTTAGCCAATTATAGAGTAAACAGGGATTATGGTACAAACCATTTATATGGAAGAAAGTCGTTGAAATGGACCCGATAATTTGGTGGAGGACTCTACAGGTCCAAATTGCTGAGTAAGGTTGAGGTACGTATTTTCACTGCTCCCTGTACTTTAGCAGCCGCTGAACGATCTTTTAGCACATATGCGCATATACATACATAGTCACAAACGAAACAGATTGACTATAGACAGAGCAGCAAAAAAAGCTTTATCGCATAATTGGAACCTGTTACACAAACATAAAGATGATGACAATGACGATGATGACGATATCTACACCCGGCAATTGTCAAGTCAGTTGCGTAGCCCAATAAATGAAGAACGACCTTCAACATCTCATGGAAATACACAAGGAATAGACTTTCGCTGTATTTATAATATATTTAAGGATCATGACAGTAGCGACAGTGACTAAAAGCATTTATTACGAATTTCGCTTTCTAGTTGGTTTTAGCAGATTATTGTCGATTCTGTTATAATTATCAACCGTTAAATCAATTTTGTGTGTTTTATTTCGATGTTTAATCAAACTAGTCGCATTATATTTCAACTGCTTAGCACATTTATTAAACTGGACACTAGGTCCATTATTTACTTTTTTAAAATAACTCAACACGGCGCTAGGCGCCATTTCTATAAATATATTGAACAAAGAATAATATTTAATTGAAAATATATAAATAATATGTACTAAAAATAATTAAATTCATATTTGTAAGACTTTCTATCACACGGTTTGTTATGATATTAAAATGGTATGTAGAACTTGAAACTAGTTACGTAACCGTAAAATCGAATGTTAAGAATCGATTTCGGAAGGTAAATGCCACCGCATCACTATCAACTCAAGGCTGGATCTCCGTTTTTGCTTCGTAATTTCAACTCACCACGATTTTTCAATGGCACAAGATTTGCCATTCAACGAGTAAGGAAGGGCTAACCATTTGATACTCTTGAACTTTGCAAAGATCAAAGCCGGTTAAATAAAAAAAAAAGTTGCGAAAGGGTGAACGAATTTCAATCAAATTTAGTATCATATTGACTTATTCTGAAGACAATTTCATTTACATTGAGTGCTAAAACACTACTATAATTTTATATCTTTTAAGAATACGTGTGCAACTAATTCCTTAAAAATATTCCACATTTTGACCAACCTAAATGGTTTAAAATCAGGTGGAAAGTCGGAAAGCATTGTATAGGATATATTGGGGAAATAGAAATAGAAGGAGTGACTGCATTAATTTTTATAATATTGTGGCGAACACGAATACCAAAACAAATCAGAATCAACGATAAACTGCCAGAAGCAACTAGACAGCGAATTCGTAGGTGCCAGAATGTTCTAATAGCGAACTTTTGTCAAAAACTTACCATATAAGGGCTGTCGGATTGTGCAGCAGGGACAGTTCTAATTAGAGTGTTGCCGTGTAAAAAGCAATTAAGCTATAAGCAATAAGTTGTAAACTCGAATATCGAGCAATATGTGTTAAGATGTTGGAAATAAAAGTAAAGATAAGTGTATAGCCATTAAATTGGGACTTTAATTTAACAATCTAGTGATCGAACTTAAGAGTGAGTTACAAGGTAGACGAATTATCGAGAAATCCATTACAATTGATGTCAGATTCCCAAAGAGAGAATTTTTTTAAAATTGTTAAGTTTGACGATCGGAAGATTCCACAACTGAAAAAGGAGCTGGAAAAACGTAGTTTAGGAACAAGTGGACTTAAGTCCGAAGTACAACGACGGTTACGAGAGGCCATGGAAGCAGAAAACATTAGTGTTGACGAATATGTGTTTCAATTGGAATTAGAGGAAGAGACTACAAAGATAGAATAAAAGGAAGAGGTCCAATGCTTGTCGAAGATTATGGTTATGAACATGATTTTTGTTGCAATATCGCAGTTGTCAACGCAAATATCGACACAGGGGAATGAGCACGATACACGTATAACCCAACAAATAGCAGAGATATCATCATAAATATTGGCACAACAATCCCAATTATCCTCGTTAGAAACACGATTGTCAACGCAGTTGGAAGAGCGCAAAATGCATGTATATCAGCACATGAGTCCTCACAATTGAAAAAGCACGATGCACGGGTATCGCAGGTGACCCCACAAATATCAGAAGTGTAATCGCAGATTTCTAAAGAGCGGGACAAAATTAAAACTGAAGTGGGTGCATTAAAAGATCGTCTCCGCGAGCTACAATTAAATCGACCAATTATGTTAACAGCCAAAGTAAACCATCCATCCTTCAATATCACAGTTCCGTTCCATGTTTTTAAATGTTCGATAACACGGCATAATCAAATAATTGGAACGCTGAAGATAAAGTAGCTGCATTGTTCATGGAATACATCGGGGACACGAAAATTCCGACCTTCGTCAATGAAATACGAGAAAACACTAAACGCTTCTCAAGTTATTATATCGTTTGCAGAAACCGTATCGTATCTGGACCCAGGAAACTGCATGTATTCATTTAAAGCTCATAAAGTAAAAATAGAAGAACACACTTGGGTGAACCTATTACTTGAAAAAATTTACCACATGCAGAAAACCCTGAAAAAATCTACAGAAGCGGGTAAGAAAAATCATGCCAAATCCAACCAATTAAACAAAAACGAGCGAGGAGAAAAGGCCACGGGCTGGTTCTCGCAAGCAAATGTCATGTTATCTCCATTTCACAAACAAGCAGTGATACGAGTAACGTTACCGATAGCGGTTATGTACACGGTAAAATGCGCATACTGACTGTGGATACGGGCAGATCATATGCCACAATTTGATCTCATCTGGTAAATAAAGAAGTGAGACCATTAGCTGGTGCAAAGTTGCGTACTGGAACTGGAGAATATACCCAAGTTTTTGGAAAAGTAACGTGTGAGATCGTAATTGGCAAGGCGGCGTGCTACGGAATTTTATAATAGCAGATATCGTCAAATAAGTCATAATTGGAGACTTTCTAGCGAATCAAGGAATTAAAATTTACATGGAGAACAGGATTATGACCTATACAAATATGGAAGTGCCACTTATGTTCGATTACGATAGTAAGTCCAGCGTTAGACGAGTGAGAACAATAGAGTGCTAGCAGATTCCACCAATATCAGAAGCAGTTATTTGGGCACAAACAGATGGAGACTATGAGCTAAACAAGTTGTGGATTGTTGAGGCCACAAAAGAACTTACACCAAACTTACTTGTAGGCAAGGCAAGATAAGCGTGTTTCAGTAAGAGTACTTAATGAGTGCAAGTTACTAATCAAACTCTCCAAAGGAGCTTTATTAGGGCAGTGTCAAGAGATTTGGGCCGTGATAAATTGCGAAATAGGTCTTGAAGAAGATTCCATGGATAAAATCGAGCGAAATAAACACATGGGCCGAGGCAAACCATCAAAATATGGATCTAAAGCAGTGTAATCGAACCATAAGCGAGTCCATAGAGCTCACCTGTAGTACTTGCGAAGAAGAAAGATGGCAACATGAGATTCTATGTGGACTATAGAAGGTTGAGTGATGTAACGGAGAAAGAAAGTTATCCACTACATAGAATCGACGATAAGAAATATTTGCAGAAAGTCCAGTTGCAAAGGATTATTGGGCACAATGAAATAGTTCAAAGTTAGGGTCTGGCTGCTGGCAACGCATACGTGAAAGCGAAGATGGGCAAAGTTTCCTAGCTCTGATGATTGTTCCGTAAGTACGAATTTCCGAAGTTCTCAACAAGCTGCACAACGGTCCAATTGGAGGACACATGGGTATCACTAAATTTCTTTGGAGAAATTAAAACAAAGATTTTATTGGATTGGTTGTCGTCAATCAGTTACGGAGTGGATCGCCAATTGTGTCAACTGCATTTCTGGTAATAGGCCGAGGTCCAGGAGTCATGGAAAATTAAAGCAGTACAAATCGGTTGCGCCGTTTGAGCGAATTGCTATGGATGTAGCTGATCCTTTACTTATCAGTAAATTAAGAAACAAATATGTTTTGGTAGTCATGGACTATTTCAACAAATGGCCAGAGTTATACGCAATTCCTAACCAAGAGGCAGGAACAGTAGCAGATGTATTCATCAACAATTGGATATCGAGATATGGTGTTCCAATAGAATTACATTCTGACCAAGGGAAAAATTTTGAATCAGCTCTAATACGGAATATATGCCTGGAACTGGGTATCCGAAATCCGGAAAACCCGTACAACTGCACTACATCCACAGTCCGATGACATGGTGGAACGATTCAATCGAACTTTGGAAGAATATTTGAGAAAAGTTAGGGACAAGTATCAAAAAGATTGGAATACCCATATATCCTTGTTCCTGATGACTTATCTGCTGTACATAAAACAACGGGGCAGACTCCAGCAAGGGTAATTTTTGGGAATGATCTTCGGCTACCAATTGATTTAAAATTTGGAATTAACGCCAACGGAGGAAGGAATGCTAAGTAATTCAACAGTATCCTAGAAGATGAGATGAGGGATATACATGCTATGGTGAGACAGCACACCAAAATTATGAGCAAAATACGACAAGGCAATGAACTCTGAGCGTTTTATTGAAGGCAATTGGGTATTGTTATATAACCCACAACGAAAGACAGGGGTGTCTCCGAAATTACAGTGTAATTGGGAAGGACCATGCCAGGTTATTAAACGACTCAACGATGTAGGGTATCGCATACAGACCATTGAAAGACTAAGAAATAAAATGAAGTTAGTTCATCTGGAACGACTTGTTCCATTTGGTACCGTAAATATGTCTAATTGGAATGATCAGACTTAGGTGGAGGGCATTGTGGCGAATACCAGAACAAATCAGAATCGACGATAAACTGCCAGAAGAAACTAGAAAGCGAATTCTTGGTTGCCAGAATGTTTGAGTAGCGAAGTTTTGTTAAAGACCTACTATATAAGGGCTGCCGGATTGTGCAGCAGACACAGTCCTAATTAGAGTTTTGCCGTGTAAAGAGGAAATTAGCTATAAGCAATAAATTGTAAGCTCGAATAACGAGTAATAAGTGTTAAGTGGTTGGAATTAGAAGTAATAAGTGTGTAGCCATTAAGTTGGGACTTTTAATTAACTCAAGAGTGAGTTATAGGTAGAGAATTTATCGAGAAATCCGTTATAATATTATATGTATGTCCGCTACACCTAAGCTATCGGAGCAATTATTACATTACATTATATATACCTCAAATAAGGAAAGATTTTTATACTCTCGCAACATTTTGCTACTGATTATAATAGTTTTGTTTACCCAACTGTTCTTGTTAACACCTAAAATAAGTCGGGATAGAGTTATGTATATTTAAAATGATCAGTATTACGGGAGGATTAGAAATCCAGGTGACTGTTTGCCTCTTTCGCTTGTCGATGCAATAATGTGGCCGCACTTACAAAATGTCATTAATCGACAACATGTAAAGTACAATAATTAAACTGCAAATGGGTATGCTTTTTGAAAATCTAGGTGCGTCACTGTATCGCATTAGGAGTATACTGAGGTTACTCCCTTAACTTTAATTTTGTGTCGCTCTATGAACTTAAACATGTAAGAGATTATTCTGAGGACTTGGAGGTACAGTGAAAATCCCTCAAGTCAGTATCATCCAATGTTGTATAAAAATAGTCGATTTTTCGCCTTTCGTAGGCAATTAATTGCGCATGGGCGATTGTGGCCAAGAATCGAGAGATTTTGTTAACCATCGGGGGCCATTCCACCAGGAGGTGGCAAGGCGCAGAGGTTAGCACAATCTTGTACCTAGATCAGCAGGATTGTCAGCAAAAGTTACGTGTCGCACAGTGGCTGATCCTACTAGGTCAATTATTCAAGACGTTCGATTGAAAATATACGTATTCCATGCAAATGATGGTTTTTCTAACCATGCTAGCACAATTTCGTAATCGGACTACATATAATTTGTATTTTTATATGTTTAAGTGCATTCGCACCATGGATTCTAGTTTGGCTAGTAGTAGCGCTCCACATAGTTCATGTCGTGGTAGACTTATTGTTTTTAAAGGAGCCACTTTTGCTTTTGCTATTAGTAAGTGGCTTGTGGTCACATTGCAGTTCGACTTTATGCTCTGGGACATAATTTACCCATCGTGAGATTTGTATCTGTGAGATATCATTCAGATTACACGCGATCTGGGACCACTTTTCTAAACGAAGTGGTTTCACTTGATCGTTTCAGTCGGTTCCGTCTATTAGGATTTTCGCTTGAACCATAATAGCCGAAAGCCATCCTGTGGGGTCTAAAAGTTCTGCCAGAGAATAAAGTTTGGTGTTTTGTTATGCCGGATAATGTAGATATTGATTCTGATTTGTATGAAAACTGATCAGATATCTACCAATTTTTGATATTTTTTCAAGATATTTGGATAAAATATCTACAAACTTCTTTAATTTTATAAAAATTTTACTTGGTTTTTGTAAAAATAATATGTTAAGACCTTTACTTTTTATCACCAATTAAAATATTTATTTTTGATAGGAATTTGAATGGCGCGCTGCGTGCGGTTTTATTATACCCTGAACAGGGTATATTAAGTTTGCCATGAAGTTTGTAACACCGAGAAGAAAACGTCGGAGACCCTATAAAATATATACAAAAATTATCAGTATGATGAGCTGAGTTGATTTAGCCATGTTCGTCTGTCTGTATATATACAAACTTGTCCCATAGCTTTTAAGCTATCGAAATAAAAACTTGCACCTGTCCTTTTCCTACAAAGAAGCTGCTCATTTGTCGGAATGGCCGATATCGGACCACTATAGCATATAGCTGCCACACATACTGAACAATCGCAATGAAGTG
Source organism: Bactrocera oleae (assembly GCF_042242935.1). Lineage (NCBI taxonomy): Eukaryota > Metazoa > Arthropoda > Insecta > Diptera > Tephritidae > Bactrocera > Bactrocera oleae. The sequence continues at coordinate 54,039,959 of NC_091537.1, read as the reverse complement.
CTCGTATGGAAAACTCTTTCATTTGACGAGATATCTTCCCGAAATTTGGCTTGTATTATTATTTGAGGCATTTATCGAATCTCTGCAGAAATTGTATAGATCGGATGACTATAGCATACAGCTGCCATACAAACTGAACAATCGGAATCAAGTGCTTGTATGGGAAACTCTTTCATTTGACGAGGTATCTCCACGAAATTCGGCACGGATTATTATTTAAGGTAACAATGTAATATTCAAAGAACTTATTCAGATCGGATGACTATAGCATATAGCTGCCTAAACTGAACAATCGGAATGAAGTGCTTGTATGGAAAACTCATTTATTTGACGAGGTATCTTCATGAAACTGGATTATTATTTAAGGCAATAATCTAATCACCAAAGAAATTAGATAGATCGGATGCCAATAGCGTATAGCTGTCATATTAACTGAACGATCGGAGTAAAATGCTGGCATGGAAAATTCGTTTATTTGACGAGGTATCTTCACGAATTAGGCATCAGTTATCGCTTAAGGCAACAAATTATTACTCGATACCCGATAGTAATTCGATAATTGTTAGTAAAAATATAGTTTACTAGTGACAAAAAGTTTTGTGACTGCTATAAAGTAATTTAAATATTTAAAAAAATAGCAATAATGGGTGAAAGTGAATCAAATGAGAAAACTACCCCCCTAAAATTAAAAAAAATTCACTACGAGCAAAAATATTGTAAATCGTGGAAAGAAATCCCAGAGTTTGCAATTTCGATAAAGCCTAAGAAGGAAATAAATGTTTCTTTTGTACCGCATGTAATTGTGATTTGAAGTGTGGTGGAGGAAAATTTACTATTTCTAAGCATGTTGCTAGACCTGAACACATGAGTAGTGTGAAAGGTTTGTTTGTTTCGGGTTTTCTGTCAGGTCCACTAGGTTACAAAATAACCTTCTTGTGCTTATGATTTATTACTATGTTATTTGGGAAATATTAATTAATCTTTGATTTATCTAGATACGGTTCGTCAGCCTACAAATTGTTTAACCAAAATATGTATTTTTTTAAAGAATAAAATAGTAAAAAGTTTGTATTGATATAAAAAAATTTCATAATTTTTAATAAAATTTAATATCATATTTAATAAAAATAATTTAATAACTCTAACTACAATAATTCCTCAGTAAAATCCTGCTGTTCAACCGACAATTCGTTAATATTTTTATTGTAAAAATCATCTATCATATATCAATAATTTAGAATACATTGATGTCAGAGAAAGTAAGCTGACAACAAGACCCACAAAGTTCAGTATGACTATGCTCCTTATCATAGATATGGCTCTATTTTGAAGATCCATTAAAATTTTAAAGAAACCAGACGTAAGACTTCCCTAAAGATTGATATCGGCAGCTTGAGGAAGTCCTACAACAACCTTCATTTAGAACGGGCGTGTGGCCTGAGCGCGTGGCTTGAGTCAGCGAATTTGCGTTCTTACGCTGACCGAAAATTCTTCGCGTATCGCTTCGTGCGAATGTTAATACCATACAACGGAAGGAAATCGGACACCCGAAGTGAAGTCACGTATGCAGCAGTGAACGGCTTGCTTTTAGGTTTAGGTGTAGAGCAGTAAATTTCCTACAAGACTTTGAGCTTTACAATTTAAAACATTTTTTTCCATTGAGTTATAAATTTCCTTCAAAATTTTTTAAACGAAATATTTTTTTAAGTAGTTGGAAGCGAGATATGAATTCTTCTATCTGACAATAAGTAAAAAAAAACTGTAAAGCAGAGGACCTTTCCGTAAAAATTAAGAGCTCGTACTACGATAGACTTTCTTAGAGGTGTCTATCAACCAATTTTTTAGAGTACTAAGCAAAAAAAAAAAAGTAGTTACTGTGTACCATTTCCAATATACAGGTGATTTGTCATTACTATACCTTCTTCTGAGAAGTTCGTTTTTATTTGATACAAACGAGGCGTCGAAATTTGAGTCGCTCGAGTAATTGGACCATAAAGAGGCGTAATAATTGCCTATGTCATTTGAGTATATAATTGGGCTATTGGGGCTATTTAACATACGAGTATAAGGTTACTTTCAAATAGGAGCCAAAAAGCGTTTAATGTCAGCCCATAGTTTCTGGGATTTGTTGACGAGGCGATATACTCGGTGAGTTTATGTAGACAAGCCCTCTCAGCTTTTTTAAGATTTTTTCGAAAACTGCTTTTGATTGTGGTTAGAGCAAGTTCTTTTGTATACTATCCAAACTGATTTTTTAATCGTAGATTTATTTATATTATTATCGACAGGAGGGTGTGATGCAGAATGCAGAGTTGTTGAAATTGTGATGCGTAGGAAAGCCGTCGTTTTAAAGTTTTTCGCTAATATAAAGTCTTCTAAAGCCCTAAAGAGGGGCTGAAATGGCCAACTATAATTACGGGTGTTTGGATAGGTCCGATTATATCGCGTCGGTTTTCTTATCGAAGTTTTGATGAGGTGGAATATATACTGTTAGGATGGTTAATTTAAATCAAATAAAAATTTCTACTGCTCAATACTAAAACGTGAAGATCGAAGTTTGTGTGGAATATCTTTTTTTAAGTATCAAAATAAAAAAACCAGCGCAGACAAGTCTTGTGCGATTTTGCGACAAGTTTGAGAAATAGGTAGCATATTGTTTAGGTACAGCAGCTGCGGTGTTAAATGTAAGATGTGTCTCTTGCAATGATATAACTCTTACTGTAGGTTCATTTATGAGTAATACTAGATCTTTATAATTGTCAATTCATATCAGGAATGTAATTTGACAATTTTTATTTGTGCCGAATTTGGTCCGAAAAATTTGTGAAAATGTAGTTGACAGTGCCGAAATTAATCATATTTGAATAAATTTTCTATAAAAAAGAAATGTTTTTCAACCAATTCATTAACACCTATGTGTATACATAAATTAATAAATAAGTCACCTATGATAGACTTAATAACTACATAACATAGTTACATCAAGTTTTCTCCATAAGTTCATTCTCACCTATCTATAGTCAAAATAATGGTCAACAGGTAAAGAAAGGTTAAATTCGGGTATAACCGAATATTTCCTACACTTACAACTTGCCAGTAGCAAAGCCGGAGAAAAATGTACTAACATTATTTATTCGACGAATAGGTAGGTAGGTAGGTAGAGTGGCTGTCTGACGACGCACCTAGGCCTATAGAAGGCCACCGGGACTAATATTCCCTCACTCTATTGTCCCCTCTCTGAACCAACCTGTGCTTCTGATGAAGTTCATCAGTATAAATAATTTTATATGAGCAACTTCCGATACGTCGTCAAGGAACCCTCGACCGATAGTTGCGATTATTTTCCTGTGTAGAGCATTACAATCGCATAGAAGATGTTTTATCGTCTCTTCTTCTTCTACCATCTGACAGCTTGTACAATAGTCGTTGTAAGGTACACCTAGCCCTTTTTCTTGCAAAACAGATCTGTTGGTAGTAAGTGTAAAGTTACGTTTAGTGCCTGGCCTAGCGTTGTTCTGAGAGCTACACTAATGCATATACTGGCTGCTCCTTGTATACTTTCCATACGCCTCACCGCGTATTTCTTTTCCATTATTGGCCACCATACCAATATACCGTATGACATGATTGGTCTGACAACCGTTGTGTAGAGCTAATAAGCTATCCGAGGTGTTAGCCCCCATCATCCATTTACAGGTGTAGAGTGCCGTAGATCCGTTCCTCACCCTAGTATCCAAGTTTTGTTTCCATGAAAGCTTCCTATTTAAGATTAGTCCTAAGGAGCTTTCCTTATCTCCAATTATTAGTCTGCGACCACTTAATACTGGGAGCGTAACTACTGGAGTATTATGTTTTCTGGTGAACAATACTAGCTCCGTCTTACTAGCATTTAACTTTAGTCCGCACGATATGGCCCAACGATTAAGATTGTCTAAGATTGTTTGCATACGGTTTGCGAGAGTATTCGGGATTTTACCTCTAACCGAAACTGCCACATCGTCAGCGTAGGCCACAACATGTACCTCCTTCTTTTTTAGATCCACCAGCTATTTATTCATTGTCAGGATCCAGAGGAGTGGAGATAGGACGCCTCCTTGAGGTCTACCGATTTTCACACTGTTGACGCTCCCAGCGCTAAAATTTTTGACCTGCTCGTAAGCATCTGTTCAATTAATTTTCTGAAAGGTTCAGAGATGTCCAGATCCTTAAGCGCACTCAATATGGCCCTAGGCTGGATATTATTGAAGGCTCCTTCTTTTTCTGTGGATTTTCCTTGAAGCTATTATTTGCCCAGCTTAGGTTGCTTTCTGACACTATGTTTATTGGAGTGTAGTATATTTCTGCTCCGCTGTCTTGAGTATACTCTATAGTATGGCTTTCACAGCTTCACCGATTGTGCCATTATTTTCCTAAGTCGAGACGCTTCCGCCGTGTTCTCGATATCATTACAAAAAGATATCCAAGAATTTCTTTTTGCTCTCTAAACTTCCTTTTTGTATGATCTAAGCAGACTCGTCTCGGGAAAGCTTAATTAAATTGAACTGCTTTCTGCCTTCTTTCTGTAATTTTTTTAATTTCTGGAGACCACCATGGGGGCCTAATTCTACCCCTACTTTGTGTTATGGGACAAGGCACTTCAAATGCTTGCCGTGAATCGATTAACGAGGATGTCGAGATCCTTCCTACTTTTGGGCTGAAACGGCGGAATAATAGGGATACGTTTTTCCCGTTTCCTGTTAAGTAGTTATTCCGAAACAAGTGTGATATCTAGTACTTCTTCTCAGTTTCTTGTAACGAACGTTGGTTTATAGATGGTCTGCAGCATCGGCGTCCGACTTGTACGGTGTTATCCTCACTTTCGTGAATCCATTTGTTATCGGTCTCTTGGCTGACGGCTTAGCCTCTCCAGCTGACCTCTGTCGCTTGGCTGCCTTTACTGGCGGTTCCAACTTGAAATTTCGTAGGTCTGCTCTCGCGCTGTCAATCGATGTTTGAAGCTTTTTCGTTAGCTCCTCTTTGGTTGGCGGTTGCATCTCTACTTTCTTCAGTAGGTATGCGACGCGTCGCTTCTCCGCATACTTTGCCCTTGCCGTGTCCTAAATATTTAATGCAGGCCACTCTTTTGCAGATACACTTCCAGCAGCAGCCCCTTTGGCATCTCCCCCCTCCCCCTGCTTTGCAGCCGTGTTTTGTCTGCAGGGTTTGGGTCTGGCTGCCTCTGGGGCTACTGCTTTTTGGGGCCAGCTTTAGCTTCTGCCCCTTGTGCTTGCCTTATCATCAGGACCAAGCTTCGCTCCTGTCCGTTTGCTTCATATTCATAGCAGATCCCACGAGCATACTCCCCGCTGCGCAAGTAAGGCTTTCTTATTACGGAGGGCGTCAGATATTCGTAAGATCCGTTCGAGACTGTGCTATTTAAGGACCTCCAGTCAGCTTGATCCTCAACACGAGTCGCATGACACCTTGGTCCAACGAACACACAAGTAAGAAGTTTGACCTTCCCTAACGACTACGGCTGGGGCTGACTGTTGCCAGCTCATCCACGCTTAAGTCGTGAAATTGTGGTTTCTATTACCAGCCGGCACCCTCAGGGAGGGTTCAGCGGAAGATTTCTGCCAACCTAGCAGGAGCGTTACATAATCCAAAGGGCATTACAGTAAATTGCCATAGACCGTCTCCAACGCTGAAGGCCGCCATTTCTTTGTCTTCTTCATTTACCTCCATTTGCCAATTACCACTTTTCTAATCAAGTGTTGAGAACCATTGTGTGCCTGATAACGTGTCCAGCTTTTCATCGATTCTAGATAGTCGGTAAGTGTCTTTCTTCGTTATTATCCATGGAATCTTCTTCAAGACCTATTTCGCAATTTATCACGGCCCAAAACTCTTGACACTGCCCTAATAAAGCTCCTTTGGAGAGTTTAATTGGTAACTTGCACTCATTAAGTACTCTTACTGGAACACGTTTATCTTGTCTTGCCATAGCCAGGGTTTTGCCTACAAGTAAGTTTGGTGTAAGTTCTTTTGTGGCCTCAACAATCCACGACTTTTTTGGCCCATAATCTTCATCTATTTCTGCCCAAATAACTGCTTCTGATATTGGTGGAATCTGTCTCCATGTAAATTTTGATTCCTTGATTCGCTAGAAAGTCTACTCCAATTATCACTTCGTCGACGATATCTACTTATATAAATAAGTGTAACACGGCTGCCTTTCCAATTACGATCTCCCACGTTGCTTTGCCGAGAACTTGGGTATATTCTCCAGTTCCAGTACGCAACTTTGCACCAGCTAATGGTCTCACTTCTTTATTTACCAGATCAGATCGAATTGTGGCATGTGATCTGCCCGTATCCACAGTCAGTGTGCGCATTTTACCGTGTACATAACCGCTATCGGTAACGTTACTCGTATTCCTGCTTATTTGTGAAATGGAGATAACATGACATTTGCTTGCGAGAACCAGTCCGTGGCCTTTTCTGCTCGCTCGTTTTTGTTTTATTGGTTGGATTTGGCATGATTTTTCTTACCCGCTTCTGTAGATTTTTTCAGTGTTTTCTGCATGTGATACTTTATGAGTTTTAAATGAATACCTGTAGTTGCCTGTGTCAGAGCATAAGATACGGTTTCTGATAACGTAAGAAGCGTGTAGCGTTATTTCCTATTTCATTGACGAAGGTCTGAATTTTCGTGTCCCCGATGTATTCCATGAACAATGCAGCTACTTTATCTTCAGCGTTCCAATTATTTGATTATGCCGTGTTATCGAACATTTAAAAACATGGAACGGAACTGTGCTATTGAAGGATGGATGGTTTACTTTGGCTGTTAACATAATTGGTCGATTTAATTGTAGCTCGCGGAGACGATCTTTTAATGCACCCACTTCAGTTTTAATTTTGTCCCGCTCTTTAGAAATCTGCGATTACACTTCTGATATTTGAATCATGTTCATAACCATAATCTTCGACAAGCATTGGACCTCTTCCTTTTATTCTATCTTTGTAGTCTCTTCCTCTAATTCCAATTGAAACACATATTCGTCAACACTAATGTTTTCACTTCCATGGCCTCTCGTAACCGTGATTGTACTTCACTCCACTTGTTCCTAAACTACGTTTTTCCAGCTCCTTTTTCAGTTGTGGAATCTTCCGATCGTTAAACTTAACAATTTTAAAAAAATTCTCTCTTAGGGAATCTGACATCAATTGTAATGGATTTCTCGATAATTCGTCTACCTTGTAACTCACTCTTAAGTTCGATCACTAGATTGTTAAACTCAAGTCCTAATTTAATGGCTATACACTTATCTTTACTTTTATTTCCAACATCTTAACACATATTGCTCGATATTAGAGTTTACAACTTATTGCTTATAGCTTAATTGCTTTTTACACGGCAACACTCTAATTAGAACTGTCCCTGCTGCACAATCCGACAGCCCTTATATGGTAAGTTTTTGACAAAAATTCGCTACTAGAACATTCTGGCACCTACGAACTCGCTGTCTAGTTGCTTCTGGCAGTTTATCGTTGATTCTGATTTGTTCTGGTATTCGTGTTCGCCACAATATTATAAAAATTAATGCAGTCACTCCTTCTATTTCTATTTCCCCAATATATCCTATACAATGCTTTCCGACTTTCCACCTGATTTTAAACCATTTAGGTTGGTCAAAATGTGGAATATTTTTAAGGAATTAGTTGCACACGTATTCTTAAAAGATATAAAATTATAGTAGTGTTTTAGCACTCAATGTAAATGAAATTGTCTTCAGAATAAGTCAATATGATACTAAATTTGATTAAAATTCGTTCACCCTTTCGCAACTTTTTTATTTATTTAGCCGGCTTTGATCTTTGCAAAGTTCAAGAGTATCAAATGGTTAGCCCTTCCTTACTCGTTGAATGGCAAATCTTGTGCCATTGAAAAATCGTGGTGGGTTGAAATTACAAAGCAAAATAACCGGAGATCCAGCTTTCAGTTGTAAGTGATGCGGTGGCATTTACCTTCCGAAATCGATTCTTAACATTCGATTTTACGGTTACGTAACTAGTTTTAAGTTCTACATACCATTTTAATATCATAACAAACCGTGTGATAGAAAGTTTTACAAATATGAATTTAATTATTTTCAGTACATATTATTTATATATTTTCAATTAAATATTATTCTTTGTTCAATATATTTATAGAAATGGCGCCGTGTTGAGTTATTTTAAAACAGTAAATAATGGACCTAATGTCCAGTTTAATAAATGTGCTAAGCAGCTGAAATATAATGCGACTAGTTTGATTAAACATCGAAATAAAACACACAAAATTCATTTAACGGTTGCTAATTATAACCGCACTAGAAAAACGAGTGAGAAAGACAGTATTCTTAATTAATTTTTTGCTTTATTATTCAATAAATTTGAATTACCCGTTCATGGCATTGTGATTCTATAAATGAATTTATTAACAATAAAGATTATTGACTTTTTAAATTAGAATCGATTGAAATCGAAATCAGAATCGATTAGTAAATAAATATTTCCATCCATACTCCCTAAAGGTGTAAGGTATACCTAGCCCTTTTTCTTGTAAAACAGATCTGTTGGTAGTAAGTGTAAAATTACGTTTAGTGCCTGGCCTAGCGTAGTTCTGAGAGCTACACGAATGCATATACTGGCTGCTCTTTGTATACTTTCTATACGCCTCACCGCGTATTTCTTTTCCATTATTGGCCACCATACCAATATACCGTATGACATGATTGGTCTGACAACCGTTGTGTAGAGCTAATAAGCTATCCGAGGCGTTAGCCCCCATCATCTATTTACAGGTGTAGAGTGCCGTAGATCCGTTCCTCACCCTAGTATCCAAGTTTTGTTTCCATGAAAGCTTCCTATTTAAGATTAGTCCTAAGGAGCTTTCCTTATCTCCAATTATTAGTCTGCGACCACTTAATACTGGGAGCGTAACTACTGGAGTATTATGTTTTCTGGTGAACAATACTAGCTCCGTCTTACTAGCATTTAACTTTAGTCCGCACGATATGGCCCAACGATTAAGATTGTCTAAGATTGTTTGCATACGGTTTGCGAGAGTATTCGGGATTTTACCTCTAACCGAAACTGCCACATCGTCAGCGTAGGCCACAACATGTACCTCCTTCTTTTTTAGATCCACCAGCTATTTATTCATTGTCAGGATCCAGAGGAGTGGAGATAGGACGCCTCCTTGAGGTCTACCGATTTTCACACTGTTGACGCTCCCAGCGCTAAAATTTTTGACCTGCTCGTAAGCATCTGTTCAATTAATTTTCTGAAAGGTTCAGAGATGTCCAGATCCTTAAGCGCACTCAATATGGCCCTAGGCTGGATATTATTGAAGGCTCCTTCTTTTTCTGTGGATTTTCCTTGAAGCTATTATTTGCCCAGCTTAGGTTGCTTTCTGACACTATGTTTATAGGAGTGTAGTATATTTCTGCTCCGCTGTCTTGAGTATACTCTATAGTATGGCTTTCACAGCTTCACCGATTGTGCCATTATTTTCCTAAGTCGAGACGCTTCCGCCGTGTTCTCGATATCATTACAAAAAGATATCCAAGAATTTCTCTTTGCTCTCTAAACTTCCTTTTTGTATGATCTAAGCAGACTCGTCTCGGGAAAGCTTAGTTAAATTGAACTGCTTTCTGCCTTCTTTCTATAATTTTTTTAATTACTGGAGACCACCATGGGGGCCTAATTCTACCCCTAATTTGTGTTATTGGACAAGTCACTTCAAATGCTTGCCGTAAATCGATTAACGAGGATGTCGAGATCCTTCCTACTTTTGGGCTGAAACGGCGGAATAATAGGGATACGTTTTTCCCGTTTCCTGTTAAGTAGTTATTCCGAAACAAGTGGCGGTTCCAACTTGAAATTTGGTAGGACTGCTCGCGCGCTGTCGATGTTTGAAGCTCTTTCGTTAGCTCCTCTTTGGTTGGCGGTTGCATCTCTACTTTCTTCAGTAGGTATGCGGCGCGTCGCTTCTCCGCATACTTCGCCCTTGCCGGGTCCTAAATATTTAATGCAGGCCACTCTTTTGCAGATACACTTCCAGCAGCAGCCCCTTTGGCATCTCCCCCCTCCCTTTGCTTTGCAGCCGTGTTTTGTCTGCAGGGTTTGGGTCTGGCTGCCTCTGGGGCTACTGCTTTTTGGGGCCAGCTTTAGCTTCTGCCCCTTGTGCTTGCCTTATCATCAGGACCAAGCTTCGCTCCTGTCCGTTTGCTTCATATTCATAGCAGGTCCCACGAGCATACTCCCCGCTACGCAAGTAAGGCTTTCTTATTACGGAGGGCGTCAGATATTCGTAAGATCCGTTCGAGACTGTGCTATTTAAGGACCTCCAGTCAGGTTGATCCTCGACACGAGTCGCATGACACCTTGGTCCAACGAACACACAGGTACGAAGTTTGACCTTCCCTAACGACTACGGCTGGGGCTGACTGTTGCCAGCTCATCCACGCTTACGTCGTGAAATTGTGGTTTCTATTACCAGTCGGCACCCTCAGGGAGGGTTCAGCGGAAGATTGCTGCCAACCTAGCAGGAGCGTTACATAATCCAAAGGGCATTACAGTAAATTGCCATAGACCGTCTCCAACGCTGAAAGCCGCCATTTCTTTGTCTTCTTCATTTACCTCCATTTGCCAATTACCACTTTTCTAATCAAGTGTTGAGAACCATTGTGTGCCTGATAACGTGTCCAGCTTGTCATCGATTCTAGGTAGTCGGTAACTGTCTTTCTTCGTTATTATCCATGGAATCTTCTTCAGGACCTATTTCGCAATTTATCACGGCCCAAATCTCTTGACACTGCCCTAATAAAGCTCCTTTGGAGAGTTTGATTGGTAACTTGCACTCATTAAGTACTCTTACTGGAACACGTTTATCTTGTCTTGCCATAGCCAGGGTTTTGCCTACAAGTAAGTTTGGTGTAAGTTCTTTTGTGGCCTCAACAATCCACGACTTTTTTTGCCCATAATCTTCATCTATTTCTGCCCAAATAACTGCTTCTGATATTGGTGGAATCTGTCTCCATGTAAATTTTGATTCCTTGATTCGCTAGAAAGTCTACTCCAATTATCACTTCGTCGACGATATCTACTTATATAAATAAGTGTAACACGGCTGCCTTTCCAATTACGATCTCCCACGTTGCTTTGCCGAAAACTTGGGTATATTCTCCAGTTCCAGTACGCAACTTTGCACCAGCTAATGGTCTCACTTCTTTATTTACCAGATCAGATCGAATTGTGGCATGTGATCTGCCCGTATCCACAGTCAGTGTGCGCATTTTACCGTGTACATAACCGCTATCGGTAACGTTACTCGTATTCCTGCTTATTTGTGAAATGGAGATAACATGACATTTGCTTGCGAGAACCAGTCCGTGGCCTTTTCTGCTCGCTCGTTTTTGTTTTATTGGTTGGATTTGGCATGATTTTTCTTACCCGCTTCTGTAGATTTTTTCAGTGTTTTCTGCATGTGATACTTTATGAGCTTTAAATGAATACCTGTAGTTGCCTGTGTCAGAGCATAAGATACGGTTTCTGATAACGTGAGAAGCGTGTAGCGTTATTTCGTATTTTATTGACGAAGGTCTGAATTTTCGTGTCCCCGATGTATTCCATGAACAATGCAGCTATTATCTTCAGCGTTCCAATTATTTGATTATGCCGTGTTATCGAACATTTAAAAACATGGAACGGAACTGTGCTATTGAAGGATGGATGGTTTACTTTGGCTGTTAACATAATTGGTCGATTTAATTGTAGCTCGCGGAGACGATCTTTTAATGCACCCACTTCAGTTTTAATTTTGTCCCGCTCTTTAGAAATCTGCGATTACACTTCTGATATTTGTGGGGTCACCTGCGATACCCGTGCATCGTGCTTTTTCAATTGTGAGGACTCATGTGCTGATATACATGCATTTTGCGCTCTTCCAACTGCGTTGACAATCGTGTTTCTAACGAGGATAATTGGGATTGTTGTGCCAATATTTGTGATGATATCTCTGCTATGTGTTGGGTTATACGTGTATCGTGCTCATTCCCCTGTGTCGATATTTGTGTTGACAACTGCGATATTGCAACAAAAATCATGTTCATAACCATAATCTTCGACAAGCATTGGACCTCTTCCTTTTATTCTATCTTTGTAGTCTCTTCCTCTAAATCCAATTGAAACACATATTCGTCAACACTAATGTTTTCTGCTTCCATGGCCTCTCGTAACCGTGATTGTACTTCGGACTTAAGTCCACTTGTTCCTAAACTACGTTTTTCCAGCTCCTTTTTCGGTTGTGGAATCTTCCGATCGTTAAACTTAACAATTTTAAAAAAATTCTCTCTTTGGGAATCTGACATCAATTGTAATGGATTTCTCGATAATTCGTCTACCTTGTAACTCACTCTTAAGTTCGATCACTAGATTGTTAAATTAAAGTCCCAATTTAATGGCTATACACTTATCTTTACTTTTATTTCCAACATCTTAACACATATTGCTCGATATTCGAGTTTACAACTTATTGCTTATAGCTTAATTGCTTTTTACAAGGCAACACTCTAATTAGAACTGTCCCTGCTGCACAATCCGACAGCCCTTATATGGTAAGTTTTTGACAAAAGTTCGCTACTAGAACATTCTGGCACCTACGAATTCGCTGTCTAGTTGCTTCTGGCAGTTTATCGTTGATTCTGATTTGTTCTGGTATTCGTGTTCGCCACACTATTATAAAAATTAATGCAGTCAGTCCTTCTATTTCTATTTCCCCAATATATCCTATACAATGCTTTCCGACTTTCCACCTGATTTTAAACCATTTAGGTTGGTCAAAATGTGGAATATTTTTAAGGCATTAGTTGCACACGTATTCTTAAAAGATATAAAATTATAGTAGTGTTTTAGCACTCAATGTAAATGAAATTGTTTTTAGAATAAGTCAATATGATACTAAATTTGATTGAAATTCGTTTACCCTTTCGCAACTTTTTTTTTTATTTAGCCGGCTTTGATCTTTGCAAAGTTCAAGAGTATCAAATGGTTAGCCCTTCCTTACTCGTTGAATGGCAAATCTTGTGCCATTGAAAAATCGTGGTGAGTTGAAATTACGAAGCAAAATAACCGGAGATCCAGCCTTCAGTTGTAAGTGATGCGGTGGCATTTACCTTCCGAAATCGATTCTTAACATTCGATTTTACGGTTACGTAACTAGTTTCAAGTTCTACATACCATTTTAATATCATAACAAACCGTGTGATAGAAAGTTTTACAAATATGAAGTTAATTATTTTCAGTACATATTATTTATATATTTTCAATTAAATATTATTCTTTGTTCAATATATTTATAGAAATGGCGCCTAGCGCCGTGTTGAGTTATTTTAAAACAGCTGAAATATAATGCGACTAGTTTGATTAAACATCGAAATAAAACACACAAAATTCATTTAACGGTTGCTAATTATAACCGCACTAGAAAAACGAGTGAGAAAGACAGTATTCTTAATTAATTTTTTGCTTTATTATTCAATAAATTTGAATTACCCGTTCGTGACATTGTGATTCTATAAATGAATTTATTAACAATAAAGATTATTGACTTTTTAAATTATAATCAATTGAAATCGAAATCAGAATCGATTATTAAATAAATATTTCCATCCATACTTCATAAAGGTGTTAGGTACACCTAGCCCTTTTTCTTGCAAAACAGATCTGTTGGTAGTAAGTGTAAAATTACGTTTAGTGCCTGGCCTAGCGTTGTTCTGAGAGCTACACTAATGCATATACTGGCTGCTCTTTGTATACTTTCCATACGCCTCACCGCGTATTTCTTTTCCATTATTGGCCACCATACCAATATACCGTATGACATGATTGGTCTGACAACCGTTGTGTAGAGCTAATAAGCTATCCGAGGCGTTAGCCCCCATCATCCATTTACAGGTGTAGAGTGCCGTAGATCCGTTCCTCACCCTAGTATCCAAGTTTTGTTTCCATGAAAGCTTCCTATTTAAGATTAGTCCTAAGGAGCTTTCCTTATCTCCAATTATTAGTCTGCGACCATTTAATACTGGGAGCGTAACTACTGGAGTATTATGTTTTCTGGTGAACAATACTAGCTCCGTCTTACTAGCATTTAACTTTAGTCCGCACGATATGGCCCAACGATTAAGATTGTCTAAGATTGTTTGCATACGGTTTGCGAGAGTATTCGGGATTTTACCTCTAACCGAAACTGCCACATCGTCAGCGTAGGCCACAACATGTACCTCCTTCTTTTTTAGATCCACCAGCTATTTATTCATTGTCAGGATCCAGAGGAGTGGAGAAAGGACGCCTCCTTGAGGTCTACCGATTTTCACACTGTTGACGCTCCCAGCGCTAAAATTTTTGACCTGCTCGTAAGCATCTGTTCAATTAATTTTCTGAAAGGTTCAGAGATGTCCAGATCCTTAAGCGCACTCAATATGGCCCTAGGCTGTATATTATTGAAGGCTCCTTCTTTTTCTGTGGATTTTCCTTCAAGCTATTTTTTGCCCAGCTTAGGTTGCTTTCTGACACTATGTTTATAGGAGTGTAGTATATTTCTGCTCCGCTGTCTTGAGTATACTCTATTGTATGGCTTTCACAGCTTCACCGATTGTGCCATTATTTTCATAAGTCGAGACGCTTCCGCCGTGTTCTCGATATCATTACAAAAAGATATCCAAGAATTTCTTTTTGCTCTCTAAACTTCCTTTTTGTATGATCTAAGCAGACTCGTCTCGGGAAAGCTTAGTTAAATTGAACTGCTTTCTGCCTTCTTTCTGTAATTTTTTTTAATTTCTGGAGACCACCATGGGGGCCTAATTCTACCCCTACTTTGTGTTATTGGACAAGTCACTTCAAATGCTTGCCGTGAATCGATTAACGAGGATGTCGAGATCCTTCCTACTTTTAGGCTGAAACGGCGGAATAATAGGGATACGTTTTTCCCGTTTCCTGTTAAGTAGTTATTCCGAAACAAGTGTGATATCTAGTACTTCTTCTCAGTTTCTTGTAACGAACGTTGGTTTATAGATGGTCTGCAGCATCGGCGTCCGACTTGTTCGGTGTTATCCTTACTTTCATTAATCCATTTGTTATCGGTCTCTTGGCTGACGGCTTAGCCTCTCCAGCTGACCTCTGTCGCTTGGCTGCCTTTACTGGCGGTTCCAACTTGAAATTTGGTAGGACTGCTCTCGCGCTGTCAATCGATGTTTGAAGCTCTTTCGTTAGCTCCTCTTTGGTTGGCGGTTGCATCTCTACTTTCTTCAGTAGGTATGCGGCGCGTCGCTTCTCCGCATACTTCGCCCTTGCCGGGTCCTAAATATTTAATGCAGGTCACTCTTTTGCAGATACACTTCCAGCAGCAGCCCCTTTGGCATCTCCCCCCTCCCCCTGCTTTGCAGCCGTGTTTTGTCTGCAGGGTTTGGGTCTGGCTGCCTCTGGGGCTACTGCTTTTTGGGGCCAGCTTTAGCTTCTGCCCCTTGTGCTTGCCTTATCATCAGGACCAAGCTTCGCTCCTGTCCGTTTGCTTCATATTCATAGCAGATCCCACGAGCATACTCCCCGCTACGCAAGTAAGGCTTTCTGATTACGGAGGGCGTCAGATATTCGTAAGATCCGTTCGAGACTGTGCTATTTAAGGACCTCCAGTCAGGTTGATCCTCGACACGAGTCGCATGACACCTTGGTCCAACGAACACACAGGTACGAAGTTTGACCTTCCCTAACGACTACGGCTGGGGCTGACTGTTGCCAGCTCATCCACGCTTACGTCGTGAAATTGTGGTTTCTATTACCAGTCGGCACCCTCAGGGAGGGTTCAGCGGAAGATTGCTGCCAACCTAGCAGGAGCGTTACATAATCCAAAGGGCATTACAGTAAATTGCCATAGACCGTCTCCAACGCTGAAAGCCGCCATTTCTTTGTCTTCTTCATTTACCTCCATTTGCCAATTACCACTTTTCTAATCAAGTGTTGAGAACAATTGTGTGCCTGATAACGTGTCCAGCTTTTCATCGATTCTAGATAGTCGGTAAGTGTCTTTCTTCGTTAGTATCCATGGAATCTTCTTCAAGACCTATTTCGCAATTTATCACGGCCCAAAACTCTTGACACTGCCCTAATAAAGCTCCTTTGGAGAGTTTGATTAGTATCTTGCACTCATAAAGTACTCTTACTGGAACACGTTTATCTTGTCTTGCCATAGCCAAGGTTTTGCCTACAAGTAAGTTTGGTGTAAGTTCTTTTGCGGCCTCAACAATCCACGACTTTTTTGGCCCATAATCTTCATCTATTTCTGCCCAAATAACTGCTTCTGATATTGGTGGAATCTGTCTCCATGTAAATTTTGATTCCTTGATTCGCTAGAAAGTCTACTCCAATTATCACTTCGTCGACGATATCTACTTATATAAATAAGTGTAACACGGCTGCCTTTCCAATTACGATCTCCCACGTTGCTTTTCCGAGAACTTGGGTATATTCTCCAGTTCCAGTACGCAACTTTGCACCAGCTAATGGTCTCACTTCTTTATTTACCAGATCAGATCGAATTGTGGCATGTGATCTGCCCGTATCCACAGTCAGTGTGCGCATTTTACCGTGTACATAACCGCTATCGGTAACGTTACTCGTATTCCTGCTTATTTGTGAAATGGAGATAACATGACATTTGCTTGCGAGAACCAGTCCGTGGCCTTTTCTGCTCGCTCGTTTTTGTTTAATTGGTTGGATTTGGCATGATTTTTCTTACCCGCTTCTGTTGATTTTTTCAGTGTTTTCTGCATGTGATACTTTATGAGCTTTAAATGAATACCTGTAGTTGCCTGTGTCAGAGCATAAGATACGGTTTCTGATAACGTAAGAAGCGTGTAGCGTTATTTCCTATTTCATTGACGAAGGTCTGAATTTTCGTGTCCCCGATGTATTCCATGAACAATGCAGCTACTTTATCTTCAGCGTTCCAATTATTTGATTATGCCGTGTTATCGAACATTTAAAAACATGGAACGGAACTGTGCTATTGAAGGATGGATGGTTTACTTTGGCTGTTAACATAATTGGTCGATTTAATTGTAGCTCGCGGAGACGATCTTTTAATGCACCCACTTCAGTTTTAATTTTGTCCCGCTCTTTAGAAATCTGCGATTAGACTTCTGATATTTGAATCATGTTCATAACCATAATCTTCGACAAGCATTGGACCTCTTCCTTTTATTCTATCTTTGTAGTCTCTTCCTCTAATTCCAATTGAAACACATATTCGTCAACACTAATGTTTTCTGCTTCCATGGCCTCTCGTAACCGTGCTTGTACTTCACTCCACTTGTTCCTAAACTACGTTTTTCCAGCTCCTTTTTCAGTTATGGAATCTTCCGATCGTTAAACTTAACAATTTAAAAAAAAATTCTCTCTTAGGGAATCTGACATCAATTGTAATGGATTTCTCGATAATTCGTCTACCTTGTAACTCACTCTTAAGTTCGATCACTAGATTGTTAAACTCAAGTCCTAATTTAATGGCTATACACTTATTTCCAACATCTTAACACATATTGCTCGATATTCGAGTTTACAACTTATTGCTTATAGCTTAATTGCTTTTTACACGGCAACACTCTAATTAGAACTGTCCCTGCTGCACAATCCGACAGCCCTTATATGGTAAGTTTCTGACAAAAGTTCGCTACTAGAACATTCTGGCACCTACGAATTCGCTGTCTAGTTGCTTCTGGCAGTTTATCGTTGATTCTGATTTGTTCTGGTATTCGTGTTCGCCACACTATTATAAAAATTAATGCAGTCAGTCCTTCTATTTCTATTTCCCCAATATATCCTATACAATGCTTTCCGACTTTCCACCTGATTTTAAACCATTTAGATTGATCAAAATGTGGAATATTTTTAAGGAATTAGTTGCACACGTATTTTTAAAAGATATAAAATTATAGTAGTGTTTTAGCACTCAATGTAAATGAAATTGTCTTCAGAATATGTCAATATGATACTAAATTTGATTGAAATTCGTTCACCCTTTCGCAACTTTTTTATTTATTTAGCCGGCTTTGATCTTTGCAAAGTTCAAGAGTATCAAATGGTTAGCCCTTCCTTACTCGTTGAATGGCAAATCTTGTGCCATTGAAAAATCGTGGTGAGTTGAAATTACAAAGCAAAATAACCGGAGATCCAGCCTTCAGTTGTAAGGGATGCGGTGGCATTTACCTTCCGAAATCGATTCTTAACATTCGATTTTACGGTTACGTAACTAGTTTCAAGTTCTACATACCATTTTAATATCATAACAAACCGTGTGATAGAAAGTTTTACAAATATGAATTTAATTATTTTCAGTACATATTATTTATATATTTTCAATTAAATATTATTCTTTGTTCAATATATTTATAGAAATGGCGCCTAGCGCCGTGTTGAGTTATTTTAAAACAGTAAATAATGGACCTAATGTCCAGTTTAATAAATGTGCTAAGCAGCTGAAATATAATGCGACTAGTTTGATTAAACATCGAAATAAAACACACAAAATTCATTTAACGGTTGCTAATTATAACCGCACTAGAAAAACGAGTGAGAAAGACAGTATTCTTAATTAATTTTTTTCTTTATTATTCAATAAATTTGAATTACCCGTTCATGGCATTGTGATTCTATAAATGAATTTATTAACAATAAAGATTATTGACTTTTTAAATTAGAATCGATTGAAATCGAAATCAGAATCGATTATTAAATAAATATTTCCATCCATACTCCCTAAAGGTGTAAGGTATACCTAGCCCTTTTTCTTGCAAAACAGATCTGTTGGTAGTAAGTGTAAAATTACGTTTAGTGCCTGGCCTAGCGTAGTTCTGAGAGCTACACGAATGCACATACTGGCTGCTCTTTGTATACTTTCTATACGCCTCACCGCGTATTTCTTTTCCATTATTGGCCACCATACCAATATACCGTATGACATGATTGGTCTGACAACCGTTGTGTAGAGCTAATAAGCTATCCGAGGCGTTAGCCCCCATCATCTATTTACAGGTGTAGAGTGCCGTAGATCCGTTCCTCACCCTAGTATCCAAGTTTTGTTTCCATGAAAGCTTCCTATTTAAGATTAGTCCTAAGGAGCTTTCCTTATCTCCAATTATTAGTCTGCGACCATTTAATACTGGGAGCGTAACTACTGGAGTATTATGTTTTCTGGTGAACAATACTAGCTCCGTCTTACTAGCATTTAACTTTAGTCCGCACGATATGGCCCAACGATTAAGATTGTCTAAGATTGTTTGCATACGGTTTGCGAGAGTATTCGGGATTTTACCTCTAACCGAAACTGCCACATCGTCAGCGTAGGCCACAACATGTACCTCCTTCTTTTTTAGATCCACCAGCTATTTATTCATTGTCAGGATCCAGAGGAGTGGAGATAGGACGCCTCCTTGAGGTCTACCGATTTTCACACTGTTGACGCTCCCAGCGCTAAAATTTTTGACCTGCTCGTAAGCATCTGTTCAATTAATTTTCTGAAAGGTTCAGAGATGTCCAGATCCTTAAGCGCACTCAATATGGCCCTAGGCTGGATATTATTGAAGGCTCCTTCTTTTTCTGTGGATTTTCCTTGAAGCTATTATTTGCCCAGCTTAGGTTGCTTTCTGACACTATGTTTATAGGAGTGTAGTATATTTCTGCTCCGCTGTCTTGAGTATACTCTATAGTATGGCTTTCACAGCTTCACCGATTGTGCCATTATTTTCCTAAGTCGAGACGCTTCCGCCGTGTTCTCGATATCATTACAAAAAGATATCCAAGAATTTCTCTTTGCTCTCTAAACTTCCTTTTTGTATGATCTAAGCAGACTCGTCTCAGGAAAGCTTAGTTAAATTGAACTGCTTTCTGCCTTCTTTCTATAATTTTTTTAATTACTGGAGACCACCATGGGGGCCTAATTCTACCCCTAATTTGTGTTATTGGACAAGTCACTTCAAATGCTTGCCGTAAATCGATTAACGAGGATGTCGAGATCCTTCCTACTTTTGGGCTGAAACGGCGGAATAATAGGGATACGTTTTTCCCGTTTCCTGTTAAGTAGTTATTCCGAAACAAGTGGCGGTTCCAACTTGAAATTTGGTAGGACTGCTCGCGCGCTGTCGATGTTTGAAGCTCTTTCGTTAGCTCCTCTTTGGTTGGCGGTTGCATCTCTACTTTCTTCAGTAGGTATGCGGCGCGTCGCTTCTCCGCATACTTCGCCCTTGCCGGGTCCTAAATATTTAATGCAGGCCACTCTTTTGCAGATACACTTCCAGCAGCAGCCCCTTTGGCATCTCCCCCCTCCCTTTGCTTTGCAGCCGTGTTTTGTCTGCAGGGTTTGGGTCTGGCTGCCTCTGGGGCTACTGCTTTTTGGGGCCAGCTTTAGCTTCTGCCCCTTGTGCTTGCCTTATCATCAGGACCAAGCTTCGCTCCTGTCCGTTTGCTTCATATTCATAGCAGGTCCCACGAGCATACTCCCCGCTACGCAAGTAAGGCTTTCTTATTACGGAGGGCGTCAGATATTCGTAAGATCCGTTCGAGACTGTGCTATTTAAGGACCTCCAGTCAGGTTGATCCTCGACACGAGTCGCATGACACCTTGGTCCAACGAACACACAGGTACGAAGTTTGACCTTCCCTAACGACTACGGCTGGGGCTGACTGTTGCCAGCTCATCCACGCCTACGTCGTGAAATTGTGGTTTCTATTACCAGTCGGCACCCTCAGGGAGGGTTCAGCGGAAGATTTCTGCCAACCTAGCAGGAGCGTTACATAATCCAAAGGGCATTACAGTAAATTGCCATAGACCGTCTCCAACGCTGAAAGCCGCCATTTCTTTGTCTTCTTCATTTACCTCCATTTGCCAATTACCACTTTTCTAATCAAGTGTTGAGAACCATTGTGTGCCTGATAACGTGTCCAGCTTGTCATCGATTCTAGGTAGTCGGTAACTGTCTTTCTTCGTTATTATCCATGGAATCTTCTTCAGGACCTATTTCGCAATTTATCACGGCCCAAATCTCTTGACACTGCCCTAATAAAGCTCCTTTGGAGAGTTTGATTGGTAACTTGCACTCATTAAGTACTCTTACTGGAACACGTTTATCTTGTCTTGCCATAGCCAGGGTTTTGCCTACAAGTAAGTTTGGTGTAAGTTCTTTTGTGGCCCCATAATCTTCATCTATTTCTGCCCAAATAACTGCTTCTGGTATTGGTGGAATCTGTCTCCATGTAAATTTTGATTCCTTGATTCGCTAGAAAGTCTACTCCAATTATCACTTCGTCGACGATATCTCCTTATATAAATAAGTGTAACACGGCTGCCTTTCCAATTACGATCTCCCACGTTGCTTTGCCGAGAACTTGGGTATATTCTCCAGTTCCAGTACGCAACTTTGCACCAGCTAATGGTCTCACTTCTTTATTTACCAGATCAGATCGAATTGTGGCATGTGATCTGCCCGTATCCACAGTCAGTGTGCGCATTTTACCGTGTACATAACCGCTATCGGTAACGTTACTCGTATTCTTGCTTATTTGTGAAATGGAGATAACATGACATTTGCTTGCGAGAACCAGTCCGTGGCCTTTTCTGCTCGCTCGTTTTTGTTTTATTGGTTGGATTTGGCATGATTTTTCTTACCCGCTTCTGTAGATTTTTTCAGTGTTTTCTGCATGTGATACTTTATGAGTTTTAAATGAATACCTGTAGTTGCCTGTGTCAGAGCATAAGATACGGTTTCTGATAACGTAAGAAGCGTGTAGCGTTATTTCCTATTTCATTGACGAAGGTCTGAATTTTCGTGTCCCCGATGTATTCCATGAACAATGCAGCTACTTTATCTTCAGCGTTCCAATTATTTGATTATGCCGTGTTATCGAACATTTAAAAACATGGAACGGAACTGTGCTATTGAAGGATGGATGGTTTACTTTGGCTGTTAACATAATTGGTCGATTTAATTGTAGCTCGCGGAGACGATCTTTTAATGCACCCACTTCAGTTTTAATTTTGTCCCGCTCTTTAGAAATCTGCGATTACACTTCTGATATTTGAATCATGTTCATAACCATATTCTTCGACAAGCATTGGACCTCTTCCTTTTATTCTATCTTTGTAGTCTCTTCCTCTAATTCCAATTGAAACACATATTCGTCAACACTAATGTTTTCTGCTTCCATGGCCTCTCGTAACCGTGCTTGTACTTCACTCCACTTGTTCCTAAACTACGTTTTTCCAGCTCCTTTTTCAGTTGTGGAATCTTCCGATCGTTAAACTTAACAATTTTAAAAAAATTCTCTCTTAGGGAATCTGACATCAATTGTAATGGATTTCTCGATAATTCGTCTACCTTGTAACTCACTCTTAAGTTCGATCACTAGATTGTTAAACTCAAGTCCTAATTTAATGGCTATACACTTATCTTTACTTTTATTTCCAACATCTTAACACATATTGCTCGATATTAGAGTTTACAACTTATTGCTTATAGCTTAATTGCTTTTTACACGGCAACACTCTAATTAGAACTGTCCCTGCTGCACAATCCGACAGCCCTTATATGGTAAGTTTTTGACAAAAATTCGCTACTAGAACATTCTGGCACCTACGAACTCGCTGTCTAGTTGC
The DNA here is from genome assembly GCF_042242935.1 of Bactrocera oleae. Taxonomy (NCBI): domain Eukaryota; kingdom Metazoa; phylum Arthropoda; class Insecta; order Diptera; family Tephritidae; genus Bactrocera; species Bactrocera oleae. The sequence continues at coordinate 54,017,230 of NC_091537.1, read as the reverse complement.
TTCTGGCAGTTTATCGTTGATTCTGATTTGTTCTGGTATTCGTGTTCGCCACAATATTATAAAAATTAATGCAGTCACTCCTTCTATTTCTATTTCCCCAATATATCCTATACAATGCTTTCCGACTTTCCACCTGATTTTAAACCATTTAGGTTGGTCAAAATGTGGAATATTTTTAAGGAATTAGTTGCACACGTATTCTTAAAAGATATAAAATTATAGTAGTGTTTTAGCACTCAATGTAAATGAAATTGTCTTCAGAATAAGTCAATATGATACTAAATTTGATTAAAATTCGTTCACCCTTTCGCAACTTTTTTATTTATTTAGCCGGCTTTGATCTTTGCAAAGTTCAAGAGTATCAAATGGTTAGCCCTTCCTTACTCGTTGAATGGCAAATCTTGTGCCATTGAAAAATCGTGGTGGGTTGAAATTACAAAGCAAAATAACCGGAGATCCAGCCTTCAGTTGTAAGTGATGCGGTGGCATTTACCTTCCGAAATCGATTCTTAACATTCGATTTTACGGTTACGTAACTAGTTTCAAGTTCTACATACCATTTTAATATCATAACAAACCGTGTGATAGAAAGTTTTACAAATATGAATTTAATTATTTTCAGTACATATTATTTATATATTTTCAATTAAATATTATTCTTTGTTCAATATATTTATAGAAATGGCGCCTAGCGCCGTGTTGAGTTATTTTAAAACAGTAAATAATGGACCTAATGTCCAGTTTAATAAATGTGCTAAGCAGCTGAAATATAATGCGACTAGTTTGATTAAACATCGAAATAAAACACACAAAATTCATTTAACGGTTGCTAATTATAACCGCACTAGAAAAACGAGTGAGAAAGACAGTATTCTTAATTAATTTTTTGCTTTATTATTCAATAAATTTGAATTACCCGTTCATGGCATTGTGATTCTATAAATGAATTTATTAACAATAAAGATTATTGACTTTTTAAATTAGAATCGATTGAAATCGAAATCAGAATCGATTATTAAATAAATATTTCCATCCATAGTCCCTAAAGGTGTAAGGTATACCTAGCCCTTTTTCTTGTAAAACAGATCTGTTGGTAGTAAGTGTAAAATTACGTTTAGTGCCTGGCCTAGAGTAGTTCTGAGAGCTACACGAATGCATATACTGGCTGCTCTTTGTATACTTTCTATACGCCTCACCGCGTATTTCTTTTCCATTATTGGCCACCATACCAATATACCGTATGACATGATTGGTCTGACAACCGTTGTGTAGAGCTAATAAGCTATCCGAGGCGTTAGCCCCCATCATCTATTTACAGGTGTAGAGTGCCGTAGATCCGTTCCTCACCCTAGTATCCAAGTTTTGTTTCCATGAAAGCTTCCTATTTAAGATTAGTCCTAAGGAGCTTTCCTTATCTCCAATTATTAGTCTGCGACCACTTAATACTGGGAGCGTAACTACTGGAGTATTATGTTTTCTGGTGAACAATACTAGCTCCGTCTTACTAGCATTTAACTTTAGTCCGCACGATATGGCCCAACGATTAAGATTGTCTAAGATTGTTTGCATACGGTTTGCGAGAGTATTCGGGATTTTACCTCTAACCGAAACTGCCACATCGTCAGCGTAGGCCACAACATGTACCTCCTTCTTTTTTAGATCCACCAGCTATTTATTCATTGTCAGGATCCAGAGGAGTGGAGATAGGACGCCTCCTTGAGGTCTACCGATTTTCACACTGTTGACGCTCCCAGCGCTAAAATTTTTGACCTGCTCGTAAGCATCTGTTCAATTAATTTTCTGAAAGGTTCAGAGATGTCCAGATCCTTAAGCGCACTCAATATGGCCCTAGGCTGGATATTATTGAAGGCTCCTTCTTTTTCTGTGGATTTTCCTTGAAGCTATTATTTGCCCAGCTTAGGTTGCTTTCTGACACTATGTTTATAGGAGTGTAGTATATTTCTGCTCCGCTGTCTTGAGTATACTCTATAGTATATTTCACAGCTTCACCGATTGTGCCATTATTTTCCTAAGTCGAGACGCTTCCGTCGTGTTCTCGATATCATTACAAAAAGATATCCAAGAATTTCGTTTTGCTCTCTAAACTTCCTTTTTGTATGATCTAAGCAGACTCGTCTCGGGAAAGCTTAGTTAAATTGAACTGCTTTCTGCCTTCTTTCTGTAATTTTTTTTAATTTCTGGAGACCACCATGGGGGCCTAATTCTACCCCTAATTTGTGTTATTGGACAAGTCACTTCAAATGCTTGCCGTAAATCGATTAACGAGGATGTCGAGATCCTTCCTACTTTTGGGCTGAAACGGCGGAATAATAGGGATACGTTTTTCCCGTTTCCTGTTAAGTAGTTATTCCGAAACAAGTGGCGGTTCCAACTTGAAATTTGGTAGGACTGCTCGCGCGCTGTCGATGTTTGAAGCTCTTTCGTTAGCTCCTCTTTGGTTGGCGGTTGCATCTCTACTTGCTTCAGTAGGTATGCGGCGCGTCGCTTCTCCGCATACTTCGCCCTTGCCGGGTCCTAAATATTTAATGCAGGCCACTCTTTTGCAGATACACTTCCAGCAGCAGCCCCTTTGGCATCTCCCCCCTCCCTTTGCTTTGCAGCCGTGTTTTGTCTGCAGGGTTTGGGTCTGGCTGCCTCTGGGGCTACTGCTTTTTGGGGCCAGCTTTAGCTTCTGCCCCTTGTGCTTGCCTTATCATCAGGACCAAGCTTCGCTCCTGTCCGTTTGCTTCATTTTCATAGCAGGTCCCACGAGCATACTCCCCGCTACGCAAGTAAGGCTTTCTTATTACGGAGGGCGTCAGATATTCGTAAGATCCGTTCGAGACTGTGCTATTTAAGGACCTCCAGTCAGGTTGATCCTCGACACGAGTCGCATGACACCTTGGTCCAACGAACACACAGGTAAGAAGTTTGACCTTCCCTAACGACTACGGCTGGGGCTGACTGTTGCCAGCTCATCCACGCCTACGTCGTGAAATTGTGGTTTCTATTACCAGTCGGCACCCTCAGGGAGGGTTCAGCGGAAGATTTCTGCCAACCTAGCAGGAGCGTTACATAATCCAAAGGGCATTACAGTAAATTGCTATAGACCGTCTCCAACGCTGAAAGCCGCCATTTCTTTGTCTTCTTCATTTACCTCCATTTGCCAATTACCACTTTTCTAATCAAGTGTTGAGAACCATTGTGTGCCTGATAACGTGTCCAGCTTGTCATCGATTCTAGGTAGTCGGTAACTGTCTTTCTTCGTTATTATCCATGGAATCTTCTTCAGGACCTATTTCGCAATTTATCACGGCCCAAATCTCTTGACACTGCCCTAATAAAGCTCCTTTGGAGAGTTTGATTGGTAACTTGCACTCATTAAGTACTCTTACTGGAACACGTTTATCTTGTCTTGCCATAGCCAGGGTTTTGCCTACAAGTAAGTTTGGTGTAAGTTCTTTTGTGGCCCCATAATCTTCATCTATTTCTGCCCAAATAACTGCTTCTGATATTGGTGGAATCTGTCTCCATGTAAATTTTGATTCCTTGATTCGCTAGAAAGTCTACTCCAATTATCACTTCGTCGACGATATCTACTTATATAAATAAGTGTAACACGGCTGCCTTTCCAATTACGATCTCCCACGTTGCTTTGCCGAAAACTTGGGTATATTCTCCAGTTCCAGTACGCAACTTTGCACCAGCTAATGGTCTCACTTCTTTATTTACCAGATCAGATCGAATTGTGGCATGTGATCTGCCCGTATCCACAGTCAGTGTGCGCATTTTACCGTGTACATAACCGCTATCGGTAACGTTACTCGTATTCCTGCTTATTTGTGAAATGGAGATAACATGACATTTGCTTGCGAGAACCAGTCCGTGGCCTTTTCTGCTCGCTCGTTTTTGTTTAATTGGTTGGATTTGGCATGATTTTTCTTACCCCCTTCTGTAGATTTTTTCAGTGTTTTCTGCATGTGATACTTTATGAGTTTTAAATGAATACCTGTAGTTGCCTGTGTCAGAGCATAAGATACGGTTTCTGATAACGTAAGAAGCGTGTAGCGTTATTTCCTATTTCATTGACGAAGGTCTGAATTTTCGTGTCCCCGATGTATTCCATGAACAATGCAGCTACTTTATCTTCAGCGTTTCAATTATTTGATTATGCCGTGTTATCGAACATTTAAAAACATGGAACGGAACTGTGCTATTGAAGGATGGATGGTTTACTTTGGCTGTTAACATAATTGGTCGATTTAATTGTAGCTCGCGGAGACGATCTTTTAATGCACCCACTTCAGTTTTAATTTTGTCCCGCTCTTTAGAAATCTGCGATTAGACTTCTGATATTTGAATCATGTTCATAACCATAATCTTCGACAAGCATTGGACCTCTTCCTTTTATTCTATCTTTGTAGTCTCTTCCTCTAATTCCAATTGAAACACATATTCGTCAACACTAATGTTTTCTGCTTCCATGGCCTCTCGTAACCGTGATTGTACTTCACTCCACTTGTTCCTAAACTACGTTTTTCCAGCTCCTTTTTCAGTTGTGGAATCTTCCGATCGTTAAACTTAACAATTTTAAAAAAATTCTCTCTTAGGGAATCTGACATCAATTGTAATGGATTTCTCGATAATTCGTCTACCTTGTAACTCACTCTTAAGTTCGATCACTAGATTGTTAAACTCAAGTCCTAATTTAATGGCTATACACTTATCTTTACTTTTATTTCCAACATCTTAACACATATTGCTCGATATTAGAGTTTACAACTTATTGCTTATAGCTTAATTGCTTTTTACACGGCAACACTCTAATTAGAACTGTCCCTGCTGCACAATCCGACAGCCCTTATATGGTAAGTTTTTGACAAAAATTCGCTACTAGAACATTCTGGCACCTACGAATTCGCTGTCTAGTTGCTTCTGGCAGTTTATCGTTGATTCTTATTTCTTCTGGTATTCGTGTTCGCCACAATATTATAAAAATTAATGCAGTCACTCCTTCTATTTCTATTTCCCCAATATATCCTATACAATGCTTTCCGACTTTCCACCTGATTTTAAACCATTTAGGTTGATCAAAATGAGGAATATTTTTAAGGAATTAGTTGCACACGTATTCTTAAAAGATATAAAATTATAGTAGTGTTTTAGCACTCAATGTAAATGAAATTGTCTTCAGAATAAGTCAATATGATACTAAATTTGATTAAAATTCGTTCACCCTTTCGCAACTTTTTTATTTATTTAGCCGGCTTTGATCTTTGCAAAGTTCAAGAGTATCAAATGGTTAGCCCTTCCTTACTCGTTGAATGGCAAATCTTGTGCCATTGAAAAATCGTGGTGGGTTGAAATTACAAAGCAAAATAACCGGAGATCCAGCCTTCAGTTGTAAGTGATGCGGTGGCATTTACCTTCCGAAATCGATTCTTAACATTCGATTTTACGGTTACGTAACTAGTTTCAAGTTCTGCATACCATTTTAATATCATAACAAACCGTGTGATAGAAAGTTTTACAAATATGAATTTAATTATTTTCAGTACATATTATTTATATATTTTCAATTAAATACTATTCTTTGTTCAATATATTTATAGAAATGGCGCCTAGCGCCGTGTTGAGTTATTTTAAAACAGTAAATAATGGACCTAATGTCCAGTTTAATAAATGTGCTAAGCAGCTGAAATATAATGCGACTAGTTTGATTAAACATTGAAATAAAACACACAAAATTGATTTAACGGTTGCTAATTATAACCGCACTAGAACAACGAGTGAGAAAGACAGTATTCTTAATTAATTTTTTGCTTTATTATTCAATAAATTTGAATTACCCGTTCATGGCATTGTGATTCTATAAATGAATTTATTAACAATAAAGATTATTGACTTTTTAAATTAGAATCGATTGAAATCGAAATCAGAATCGATTATTAAATAAATATTTCCATCCATACTCCCTAAAGCATCACGTAATTTTTATTATAGTAGAATGTACTCTTTCCCTCGTGTCCATTTTTGGTGAAAAGCCTAGGATCACAATATTATATTGTGTCGAAACGAATGCAAGAACAAATCAGAATCGACAATAATCTGCTAAAACCAACTAGAAAGCGAAACTCGTAATAATAGTTTTTAGTCACTGTCGCTACTGTCATGATAATTAAATATATGTAATATAAATACAGCGAAATTCTATTCCTTGTGTATTTCCATGAGATGTTGAAGATCGTTCTTCATTTATTGGGCTACGCAACTGACTTGACAATTGCCTGGGTGTAGATATCGTCATCATCGTCATTGTCATCATCTTTATGTTTGTGTTACAGATTCCAATATGCGATAAAGCTTTTTTGCTGCTCTGTCCATAGTCAATCTGTTTCGTTTGTGACTATGTATGTATATGCGCATATGGGCTAAAAGATCGTTCAGTGGCTGCTAAAGTACAGGGAGCAGTGAAAATACGTACCTCAACCTTACTCAGCAATTTGGACCTGTAGAGTCCTCCACCAAATTATCGGGTCCATTTCAACGACTTTCTTCCATATAAATGGTTTGTTCCATAATCCCTCTATAATTGGCTAAACCAACACCAACGTCAATACTGTGCGATTGGCTCACGTCGTGTATAAACTCCATGGCATTCACTCCGTGTTCTCCTTCTAATTCTATGCCTTGCAATCTTGGATTTAATAAATATGCAGCATAATGAATGGGTTTCAAACAATTATTTGTTCGCCTAACTACAGCATTTGTAATACCTTCTTTGTGGTGCTCATTTAAAATGGATATACCCGGAAAGACAAAAATAAATGTAGACTTAATTTCTTTGAAGGCCAAGTTTGAAAATTGTATCTGTTATAGATTCTAGTAGTTTTGTACAATTTTCTACCATGGTCCAGAAATTTAAATTCAATAAATTTGATTTTGGGTGCGTTCGAGCTACATAATAATTGCAGCAGTACAGCTACTGTGTTGCATATTTTCTGATACTCTGCTGATGTGCAGACAAAAATGTAGTGTTGTCGGTTATTTGCATAAATTGCGTGCAAAAAGAGACAGTAGAACGTGATGCTGTTGCAAGTGTTGCCAAAAATTCACGCAGAACGTTATACTTTGACAAATTTACAACACTGCTTCGTGATTGTCATCTCGAACGCACCCTTTATTTCGCCTGAAATAGTGGCATCTTCGTGAACTGCTAATGTCTGTAATGCAACTTTGGATTTTTTTTTAACTTTCTGACGCAGTGCAGTAACTGCCCCAGCGAGTTTTCCCTGGCAATTTTAATGTTTCACTTGAACCTTGTTTTTTCAATCCGAGCTTATAAAGCGCTCATTCTTTGGTTTATTTTTTTTTGCTTTTATCGTATCTGTGGCAGTCAATATAAGCGCATTAATAGGTTCTAGTTTTAAGCAATCTTCGCATAGCAAATTCAATGTATTGTGCTACACATCTCAGCGGTATTATATGTGCATGAATTGTTAACTATCTGAAATACTCTCTGAATATAATTTGTGTCATCTCCGATAAGTGTTAAAAATGTTAGCCTCCATACACGTTTATAACTTTGATTATCTCTTGAGATACATATTGGTTTGTATGTCGGTTTGTCAGAGTATTAAGGCTTTTAACAAAAACAGGATCAGGTTTTGCAATAATAATAAGTTGATGATACATTCATTGCGCTGATTGCTCCAGCCATCACACGGCAAATGTGTTGTGGAGATAGCTTTTCTAGATGGTAACTTATAAAGTGGTTGCAAATCGTCAAAAAATCGTACCCACAGCGGATGTTGAACGATGGATAAAAGAGCTGATCTAGATAAAGTGTTTTTCCTGTTAAACCTTCTGATGTAGTCATAATAATAGAAGTTGTATCCGTCAGAAGTGTTATCCTATGACATTTCATGATTTGATTCATCTTGTAAGGACACAATTCCGGCAGTTATGCTAGTAACAGCTATTTTCCGTAGTTTGTCTAGTTAGTCTATAACAATTTAACAAATGGCTGGTCATCTTGCTGACATTGCCACATTGGTAAACTTTTTCACAGTGTTTGCACTTTACTGTTTTACTGGTTGCCGAACGAAAATAGTTTTTCTATACATCAGTATTTTTCTTTTTGGGCATGATGTGGTCTAAGGAAAAAAAGTAAATGTAATAACATAGAGTTCTGCTTAATACAAGCTTAAACTTACCGGTAAGTTACCGTTCATAAAATCTACACATTAATTAGAACACCCGAATATTTTCCCATTCGGTAATTTTGTCCGGGATTTTTCCCTATTTTTTTTACATTTGGGTTTTATTCAGGTAAAATCTCATCTCTACCAGTGATTTAATCAAACACTACCCACGTTAACGACAAAAAGCCTTTCGAAATTCTTTAAAATAAGACTAAGCTGAAAGATGTACTAATAAGAACATAAAGCAAAATAACAAAATTAGCGAAAATGCGAACAAAAATAAATTGTCGAATAAATATTTACGAAATAAAATAATAATAAAAAATTGATCCTATTCAAAAGCTCGCCCATCATGATTCTCATCTAAAATATTGTATATACGAGAGTAATTGAGGTTTGTTATAAAGTGGTATTATAATTAAAATATTTAGAATAATAAATATATGTGTTGTTAACACATACACCCAGCTTAACTCGTTAGGTTAAGGTTTAGGATTATATGCATAGAAATAAAGAATTGAATTGTTATACAAGCGAACACACGTGATCTTATTTTCCAGTGTACTAGAATAATGCATTACGGAAAGCTCATGACATTATAATTGAAGGCCCCTATTTCGATTTTCAACCCAAATGCATTTTAGTTGAAGTTTTGAAATTAGATATCACCTCAAACCGTCAAAAAAAAGTTTGGTTGAAGTGTTGTTAAACTGTTGTAGTGTTACGGTTTTCAACTCTGTGCCAGTGGGGTTGACTAAAGTATCACTGCTTGGTAACATTACTGCGTTTATTTAGGAAAAATATTAATAAAAAATGGAAGACGAGTAAATAAACTATTTTACATAAAGTTTTAAATTATTTTAATCATTATTTTGTACAAAGACATAATGAGATGAAAATTTGTTGAATCTCTGAAGAAAAATCCCGAAGCTGGACGAGGATTATAGCTTAATTTGGAAACAGCAAAAATAATATTATGGGAACCGTGTTTCGACTTATGAATCTGCAACATACATTATTCAAAAGCCATTTAATAGTCAAAAAAACTATGGCTTATTAGGTGTTAGGAAGTTCCAATGGAATTGGAGGATCACGAAGGTTTGTTCTTATGCTCAGCATTTAGTTTTGGCCTCAACATTTTTGTAATCGTAATATAAATCAAAACTAATGTTCATTTTATTAAATTTTCTCCTTTTCACAAGCAATATCTGAATTTAATTGTTTTGATTTTGCGTTTAAAAATTTTCAGCTTTTTAATTAGCTGTCAAATCTTCATTTTTTAGGTTGGCAACACCAATGAAACTTCGACTGAAAATAGCTGAAGTTCGAAATACCAAACAAGAGTAGGGTGAATCTGAAGTTGAATTGCGTCAACCGTAATTGGGATAGAAAACACAAGTGACAGCTATGATTTTACATTTTTCATAAGCACTGTTTAGTGCTTTATTTGGCACATTGCTCAAATAGCTCAAATGCTCAGTTGAGCAATAATTCGTAAAATTATGCTTACAGAAATGGAAAACATTCAAATTAAGAATCCTAATGTTTAGTAGACTTCAATTAATTTAAACGTTCGTCGTGAAATTACAATAATCCTATGTTTTAGCAAGTTTGATGGATCTAAAAAACTAATTATCAACGTATGAGAATGCAGCTCTAAGGGACAATTATAATCAATAGTTTAATCATATTAATACATCAATGTAATTTGAAACTTCTTAAAAAATATTTTTCAATAAAAAAATATTTAACGAAGTACATACTCTTAGAAAAGTAGGTATTCATAAAGTATTTAAAAACAATGGTTTTGAAATAAATTTAGGAGAATTATACAATTAGAAACATTCCCAAATCCCACCAGAATAATAAAAATCATATACCTATAATCATTATTTTTGAGCAAAAATAATATATAAATACAAATCATAAATATTTTAAAATAAAACTCATTTCTATATCACAGATTTCCTATGAAGGCATTTGCTAACTTCGTTCCATGTCCTTTTAGAACAAATCTCAAGGATCAAACTTATGTTATGACATTGCCACGAAGATGTCCTGGTATGCATGATTGTTGCAAATTATTGGATCCAAACCATGAAAGTTATTGGAAAAATAATATCTGTCGGTAAATGCGGGTGTAGCTGCGCCGAGTTTATGGAAATAATAATTTCGTTCTTTTTTGGTGGGTATTATTCACAAAAGAGAAAAGGAAGATACTTTTGTTCCAAAGGGCATGCAACGAAGTTATAGCAAAGACGGACGTATAGTACATATTGTAGTATGCTACAGAAACCATATGAGTGTCAACCGTAATTTCAATTTTTGTTCCAACGCAAATGGTGTTCTGTATTACAATAGTGTTCAAGAAACCATTGAAATTATGTAGTGTTCTGTAATGTACTACGATGGATTGCACTGAACACACCCAAAGTTTAAAGATCTTCTGTTAGCTTCTTACTAACCATCTGTCAAATACATTGCCATTGAGGTTGGCAATGTTCTTAGGTGGGGACTTGCTGTCTTGAAAATATTTTTTCTTTCGGGTAGGTATGTTGTAGCTGATATAGCGCATGTCTGAGCTATACAACAGTTTTTTATTTGTTGATTGTCATTTTGCAACCTATTTGTTAATGTGTGAAATAATAGAATTGAACAATAAGTAAAATATTGAATTATAGCTAATTCTGCGCTATATAATATAAAATAAATGTCTACAAAAGAATCAGTGAAGTAATAGTGGATATAAAATTTAACAAAATATAAGAGTAAAATTCATTTTAAATTGAAAAAATACGCACTTTTAAAAATTTTGAAATTTTGAACTTTAAACGCAAATATCTCGAAAACTATAAGCTTCCCGCTTCTGGATACACATAGCTAATAAAGTCTGCGTTCACCCGACACTATTTTTTAAGTGGAGTAAAAAAACAATGTAAATAGGTAATTCAGTTAAAATTTTTTACATGTATATCTTTTTATATTTTAACTTCAAAATGCAAAAAGAAAAATGTGTATTCCTATTTTCACTTTTGTGATAACGGGATTTTAGTGTAAGGAGAAGTAAACATAAACACCATTAAGTCTGCGTTCAGCTTTAAAATTAGTTACAAAAGTATTAAAAATGATAAAGAAAAATTAAATTCAATATTTTGTGGATATCCGCGTTGTTTTAAAACCTCGCTCAATCGATTTGGCATTGATCTTACCAACTTATCTGTTTCCTCAGCTGTAATCTGGAACCATTCTTCTTTAAAACCTCTTCGCAAAGCCTGTTTACTTGTTAAATAATGCTGACGAATTCTTTTTTCCAACAGATCCCATAGATGCTCAATAGGATTGTACAAGAGCCAAAGTCTAACTATATCCGCAGTATGCTTCTGGTAATTATCTTGTTGGAACCAAAACGTCGAAGATAATACAAGATTCTCTGCACTTTGTTTCAAATTGTTTTTTAAAATGTTCAAACAACTCCATTTATCCATTGTGGATTCAATAAATTCAAGCTGACCCACACTCCCAGCCGCCATGCAACGCCACACCATAATTTCGCCACCTCCGTGCTTAACTGTACCAACAAGATTTTGCTTTTCAAGGGCAGTTCCTGACTTGCGCCACACAATTTGTCGACCTTTTATGCCAAAAATGCAAAATTTACTTTCATCCGAAAATATTACTTTTCTCCAGAATTGCGGCGACTTATTTATATTTATAATTATGAGCAAATTCAATGCGCTTTCGCCTGTTTTCGAGCGACTTCATCATGATATCCAGTTTTTTTTAGGTAAAATTTTTCTGGCAGTTTCGGCACAAATTGTTTTTTAATGGTTATATTTACGTGTTCAATAATTTTTGTGGACGTAACTGGGTGGGTGGGTTAACTTTCACCATATTTATTATTTTCCGTTCTTCCCGGGCTGATAATATTTTCGGACGGCCATATCGCGGTTTTGACGTTAAAATTCCGGTTTTTTTTTTAATTGTTTACGACGCGCTGTACAGAAGAATACGTTCTTCCAATAGTTTGCCCAATGTTTCTGAAACTTTCGCCACCTATCCACAATTTAATGACAATATTTCTTTCCGGCAGACTAATTTCTTTTCCTTTGTCTCGTCACGAGCTCTTTAAACGACGAATTATATTAAAACACAATAGAATCTACGCAAAAAAAACGAACAAATTCATGAGAAGTAACGGTAGTATAAAATCAAGCTAACTGGACGCAGACTTAATGGTGGCCTACTTATGTTTACTTGTTCTTACACTAAAATGAAAATAGGAATACACATTTTTGTTTTTGTATTTTGAACTTAAGAATATAAAGAAGAAATACATGCAGAAAATTTGAACTGAATTACCTATTTACATTGTGTTTTTACTTCACTTAAACAATGTGTCGGGCGAACGCAGACGTTATTGGCTATGTGAATATATGAATATGTATATTCTTAATCTGGCGGACCATCTCTACCGGCCAATACTCATTTTATCCCCGAAATCCTGAGACGGTATTCTAAAGTTTTTCCGGTTACTTTAACAATAATGAATGCATACATACTGTACTGCCGCATTTAATAAATGTACTTACAATAATTTATATTGTGATATACACGTAGATTTATTAAACGTATATATTTTTATTTCAGGTTTGGGGAAATAACTTCGATGTAATGACACATGGAAAGACGACTCTAAATATGGATTTGAAAACATCAGAAGGGCGTGAACTTGCACGGAAACTTGTTTAAGTTCATGATGTACTGATTGTACTGACCCATTTAGACATAGTGTATTAGAGAGTGTTGGCCTTGGTCCTGATGTCTTGTGCACGGAAAATCCCAGGTCAATATACGCACGTTTAACAGGCTTTGGCCAGTATGGCCCATTACTGAAACGAGCAGGACATGACAATAACTACCAAGGGATTTCTGGTGTTTTGTCTATGCTGCGTTTTAGCAACAATATTTATTTATTTATTTATTTATTCCATCTGGTACAAGTCTATAGAGATGTTTAACATCTGTGCATAGAACCAGGGCATTACAAATACAATATATTTAACAGCTTATTTCCTACTATTATATATATTCTAGCATATTATCCATGCTTATATATTACACTAAATATTGCGTGACAAAGTTATACATATAAATTATAAATTATACCAAGTAAGAGTAAAAATTAATTACTTAATATATAGCTAAAATTTACTATATTGATAAGTTATTTATCCAGCATTTTAGATTTTTGTTAAGAGATTTTTTATTACATGTTAGAATCTTCAATTTATTAGGAAGCATGTTAAAGTACTTAATTGCTATATAATATGCATTTTTAATGCTAATTGACTTTTTAATTTTTGGTAATGTTAGAGTGCTAGCTCTAGTTTGTACTTGTTTAGTAAGATATTTTGATTTACATTTTTCATAGTATTGTATTATAACCTTAATAATAAAAGTTTTCTTGATGTCAAGTGGCAAATTAGTTTCATATTTGTTTTCAAAGGACTTTAATAAACGGTTTTGCATATTTGTTATAGGCTGCAGAGCATTTTTGTAGGCTTCACCCCAGGCAATTATTCCGTAATTGATTACACTTTCGAAAAGTCCATAGTATATAGTTTTTAAGATATTTATGTCAACCCATTTACTCAATTTGAAAAAGAGGAAAGCAAAGTATCTGACTTTTTTGGCCAGCTCGTTCACATGAAAATTCCATTTCATATGTGTATCAAAGTACAGACCCAGATATTTGCTGTGATCTACTCTTGTGAGTTCTCTGTTGTTTATATTTAGTATATAATTGACAGGTATACTATCACAATAACTGCCAAAAGTGATGTATGTTGACTTGTCTATGTTAAGAGATAATTGATTACTTCGTAGCCATTTATTTAGTATCTCCAACCATCTATACAGTCGTGTTTTAACTTCATTCCAATTTTTACCAGAGCAAAGCACTGCAGTATCATCAGCATAGGCTACGAGAGCCATTTCCGGTAGAGTATTGAAGATGTCATTTATATACATGATAAACAGCAAAGGACCCAATATTGTGCCTTGTGGCACACCAACTTTTACATTAGTTGTTGTACTAATACAATTATTAATTTTTACACATTGTTCCCTTTCGTAAAGGTAGTTTTTAAGTAATTGGTGAGGTATTCCTCTAATCCCAAGCCTCCAGATCTTATCTAGTAGTATTTCGTGATTTACAGTATCGAACGCTTTTGCTAGGTCTAGAAAGACTAGGACAGATGGTAAATTTTTATCAATATTTTTATAAATAAAATCTGATGTAAGAGTTAAAGCATTACTGGTACCTCTACTTTTCATAAATCCAAATTGGTTCGGAGAAATTAAACTATTTTTCCTAGAGAAATCATAAAATCGGATATATATTATTTTCTCGAATATTTTAGCAAGGTTTGAGATTAGAGAAATAGGCCGATAGTTATTTGCTAAGTGTTTGTCCCCGGATTTATGTATAGGTATAATATCAGCTTTTTTAAGTACAGAGGGCCAAATAGCTTTATTTATACATATATTGAAAATATGCTCTAAAGGTATACTAATATCTTTGGCTATAATTTTTAAAATCTTACTGCTAATGCAGTCTACACCACCCGATTTATCTTTCATTTCTTTTATGATTTTTTCGATTTCAGTATAACTAGTTGGAGTTAGAAACATACTATTAGGGTTATACTTAACATTTTTATTTATGTCAATCTAATTCAACTCCAATATTACTAAAGAAAGTTATAAACTCATCAGCAATAACCTGGTTATCGGATATGATTTCATCATTACATACTAGATAATCCAGTACAGGCGTTGCTTTAGTTTTTTATCTATTTTCGTGTTAACGTATTGCCACATTTTTTTACTATCTCTGGATATTTTTTTAACATATTTACTTTCGTAGTTATTTTTGGCAAGTGTTATAACTCTTTTTAGTATTTTACAGTACGCGTTATATTCAGATTTTAATTTTACATTATTTCTATCCAAGTTCCATAGTCTGTATAAAGTTTCTTTTGTTTTACATGATTTTATAATACCTTTAGTTATCCATTTACTCCTCGGTTTGTTATTGTTTTTAGTTTTATTTACTTTGGATCTTGAAACATCAATAATATTCTTTATATTTTCAATCAGAAGCTTAAAAAAAACTTCTGGATCTTTTATATCGAGCATATGAGACCAATCATGTAAACTACTATTTACTTTTATAAGATTGTGGTTACTGAAATAGGTTTCTTTAAGCATAGACTTTATAGGGAACAAATCAAGAGCAAGAAAAATAGGAAAAGGTAAAAACATTGGCATAAGTAAAGGATCTGATTTTCTCAATATTTGATTTAACAAAAATGTTATCGATACAAGTACCCCCTAAGTCATTAGGTCTGGTTACAGCATTGAAATATGGTATATAGCCACGATCTAACAGATTATTTAAATATTCATTTGTAGCAATATCAGAATTTAATAAATTGATGTTAAAATCCCCAACTAGAAAATGATTGTTCCCATGCTTGTTTACGTCTAAAAATTTAGTTATTGCATCTATAAAGTTTTGTTTAGGAATGTCTTGACATCTATATATACCCGATATTTTAAGATTTTTACTACCCTTCAATTTTATTATCGTTGAGATAATTTTCACGTTATCAATTACATCTAGCTCAACATCATGTTTTAAAGATTTTTTAATATACAATACAACGCCATCAGCTCTATTATTATTGCTACTATTATAGAAAATATTATAATCATTCATTTCAAAAAAAGTATAACAAGAAAGGAGCCAAGTCTCCGTACAGACAATAATATCTGGTTTTATTACAAGATGTTCAATAAATAACTCTAATTTGTTGAAATTTGTATTTAGACTTCTAACATTGAGGTGAACCATCAAGAAGTTGTTACTATATAACGTATTATTTAAATTATATAAATCAGTATAAATTTCTTCAATCTGCATTTCTTCTTTATCAATCATCGGTTGTTTGTAAAGACCAATTTCCAATTTTACCTAGTGACTTAGGTATCGATGGTTTCACCGGATAATCAGTATTGTTTATTATTTTATTTAGACTATTAGAGATATATTCACAACATGTATCCATAGCACAATGATTAGTTGGGCGGTTTTTCCAATATTTTTCATTATAGTACACGCAGTTGAGACAGTTTATGTTAGTACTTTTACAGGTGTTAGTTAAATGATCACCCGCACACCTAAGACATTTAACCTCATTCTTACAATTTTTGTGTTTGTGGTTTGATCTTCCGCATTTATAGCATAAATTAAAATTAAAAAAATCATATACTTGGCAGCATTGATAACCAATGTATAATTTAAATCCGCAATTTTTTAGATGTAGGTATGACTCAGAGGTTAGCTCGAGTATCAATGACCGGATTCCAGCTTTGTTCCTGTAGTCCGCGATGATGTTGAAAGCGCCATCAATATCTGGGAAATTCCTATTACATATATCCTCGCATAATTCTTCTTTGTTTAATTCATTTTCCACATTAGTAACCTTTATTTTAGGAAAATTAAGATGCTCCAAGTCAACACAATAATCACCACCCAGTTTTTCACTTAAGACCGATTTAACTCTTTGTATATCATTTGTGTTTATTATTATTATTTTTACGAACGTTGTTGATTGGTATTGTTAGATCACTTGTTAATTTCATTTTTACTTTTTTCAGAGTTTCACCATTATCATTATTTTTAGCTTTAACTAGTATTTTAGGTACTCTTTCATTAATATTAGTATGACCTTTAGCAATGTCAGCATATGAAATTCTTACATCACTTAATAAATTCCCTTTTTCCACTAGGTTGTTCAGTAATTTATTTCGTTCCTGTAGCTCTGAATTTAACTGTCTTAGTAGTTCATTTTCCATTTTTAGAGCTGATACTTCATCAAGATCAAGATCAGATACATCATGTGCCTTCTTCTTTCTGGATTTCAGCGCCATTATAGAGTAACGTCTATTCGCCGAGTTTGATATACCATCTCCACCTTTAAATATCTTGGCAGATTTTGCTGGTGGAGGTTTACTATGTGCAATGGGAATTTGCTTAGCACTTTTAGAACGCCACCGTTCTGGTTGCTGACAAGTAATTGATGCCTCCATGTGTGAAGGAGTGGCATATTTATCCTCATGGCTATTTTTGTCTCGTTCCCTTCTAATATGGAAGAGTCAATCCGGTCAAAGCATGTTGGATGGAGGGGCTTATTTATATGATCTATAGGAAACAAAGGATGGGAAATATATGACAGTAGGAGCTCTGGAACCAAAGTTCTTCGAACTTTTTAAAAGTAAATAGCCTGAACTCTGCCAATTTCCCGAAAATCAATATGAAAAAGATATTGCTATAGATTTAGTAAAACAAGCATTTTTGAAAAAAACGCAAACTGAGTGGTCGGATATATTTGAAAATAGCGATGTTGTGTTTATTAAGTTGGGGAATGGGAAGATGTAGCCCAGCATAGGCATAATAAATTTCGTACAACCTTTCAACGATTGAATGATAAGTGGGTGCCTGTACCGGCCCCCTTACTGAGTTGAACCCCTGGAAGCCTGAAAAATATGACTACTCATTCAGCAATTGAAAACATTTTAAAAAATGTGGAGTTGAGTAAAGGCAACATAAAAACAAGCGATACTTTTTTTCCAACGAAAAAAGCAAAAATGTAACTAAAATTTATATGAAAAACTAGGTTAATTTTTATAGATTGACAATTTAAAATAGCGTGATCAAAAATCATTAATATAAGCAATATATATAACATTCCGTACTTCAGAATTAATTATTGCTTACCAGAATTAAAATGTCTAATATCTTTGTTTCTAATCAAAAAATCAAAAATATATCTAAAATTTATGTGGAAGATTCCTAAAATCTTTGGTAGTCTTAATATACACTCCGCGGCGCCAGCTTAGCACACCTTCATCAGTCTAATATAATTGTGTTTAACCTTTCTGCTATTAACTTGCAGCTACTTTATTGTTTTGTGATTTTCTCATCTTTGTGTGGCCAATCACTGGTATAGAAAACATGCGATAAGAATGTTCCGTTATATGATTTTTGCATCACCAAGTTAGCACATGCAATTTCGCATTTCGGAGTTTGAATCCAATATCAAAAAAGCTGGCCAAAGTCGAAAACAATACAATTTCTTGCATAATACGTCGGAGTACTCATGTATCTACCGTCAAGATCTGGGCGAATGCTGGTGTTAAAGTGAGCGTATCTACTATTCAAAGAATGCTAAGGAATGCTTAATATGCCCCTCATTACTGCGATTCTTTGTACCACGGTACGGATTTGTATCTCAATTTCCAGCTTAGTTATGGCAATTTATATGTTTTCGATTAATGGCATTTTGTGGGATTATGCCCATCTACGAACTCATCCTCACTTTTGTTTTTTTTTTTTGCTAAGAAACGCGTGTACCAAGTTTCATTACGATATCTCAATTTTTACTCAAGTTACAGCTCGCCCAGACGGACGGACAAATAGTCACTCGGATTGCAACTCGTTTAATCGTTCCTATCATTTATATATACATGATTTTATATCTTACTCGATTATTTTTATGTGATACAAACAACCGTTAGGGCAAAAACTAATTGTTGATATATTTAGTATTGATTCGTTAATAATCGCTAGAAATTTTAGAGTTTTAGCCTCTTTAGTTTTGATAGAAATTAATCAAAACTATTTAAGCCTGAAGTGTGCTAACCTGATGAAGCGCAGTGTATTCATAAATTTTAATATTTTGGATATGATTGGTTTGTTCGAGGTATTTTATTAAAACGGCAATACTGCTGCACTGATGCTTGCAGATGATCAGGTGATACTTTTCTGGTATTCGGAATTTTGTTTGCTTAGATTGTCAAGTCATGCAAACAACAAATTCTTGATGCCGATTTATTTGACTTCGCGTGTAACAATTGCCAAATTTTTGACAGCTAGACCGCGATACTTTTCCAAAGTTGCCTTCTATTGATATTGCAACTCGAACAATCCCCTTCTACCTTATGTTGGAAACCAGAATATTTACTCATAGTTGGATAAACTTTTTTTGCTCTGCCCTACAAACAAATGAATAAATTGTGCCTTTTGTTTTGTACTTGTTGGGATGTGTAACTGTAACTCAAAAGACCTCTTTAGTTTTAAGACCTCCCTGCTAAGGTCGGACAACTAAAACATATATTCCCCATAAAACCGATAATCAAACAAAAATTTGTTTTCAGTTGTTTTTAAAATTTCACATTGGCATTATTGGACTTTTGAGTTAAATTTACCAAAGGCGTAAACGTCAAATATTTAAAAATAACTTAGAACGTGGCTTTATTTCATTACTTAGTGATGTTTTCTCAATGTCTGTCAGTTAAACTCTAGTTAACTTAACTCAGATTGTTGCTAATCAGACATTGAAAAAGCGGCCCTTAAATATAATAATATAAAAAAGCGTTTCTGTATATTGTACATGAATATGTAATTATTGATTAGGGTAGTATAGCTCTTACAATTCTGTATTTCTTTCATCATAATGATGAATTACCAATGCGTTAGATTTCATAATTAGCTTACGTGTGATAAGAAGGAATTTTTTAAATTTTCAATTAGAAACGTTGGAAAAATATTCTGCATCAATGTTAAGTAAGTTGAGATGCAGTATGAATCTACTAGGTACAATTTTTTTACATTTACTATTGAATTACAGTAATACTATGTTCGCACCGAATTGAAATCCTCTTGAAAACACAATTTGTGGATTGTGGAACCAAAGTCCTTCTGACCGACATTGTGGGTTTTCGATGAGTTTTCATTGACAGTTCACACATCTATTTGTTTACATTTGTTATGTACCCTACAAGAACAGTGACGGTCATCTGATGGGTAATATGACAGTCATAGCTGAAAAAATTTTGTCGGCGCGTAGAACAAAGTTTCTATCATTTTCTTAAGAGCCTTGTGCAAAAACTGATGTAAGCAAACATATGTGTGGGAGTTTGCATCTCTCTTTAACACATCGGTATTCGGAATTGATTTACTATTTATCTATACAGCTCACTATCATGTCTAGTTCTGAGTCATTGCTGCCCATAAATCCGTCATAGCTGAAAATTTTCAGTAATGACTGAAACGCTATCAGAAGTGAAAAATTCTTTTGCCCAGTAGATAATATAATTTTTATTTCTTTAATAAATTTCAAACTTTTAATCCAAATTTGTTTTAATAAAATATGAAAATGTAAAAATAAATTTTCACTTGATGCGTCTCCTCCTCTCAATAGCTCTGCAAACGTCTTTCAACAATCAGTGGATAGTGGATATAAATTTCAAACTTTTAATCAAAATTTGTTATAATAAAATATGAAAATATAAAAATAAATTTTCACTTGATGCGTCTCCTCCTCTCAATAGCTCTGCGAACGTCTTTCAACAATCAGTGGATAGTTCTGAATCAGTGATCGCAACCGTACGATAATTATCGTACATATGCGATAATTTCATGCCTACGTACGATGTACGATATGATATCATTATCGTACGCAGATTGTACGATAATTTTCATTATGATGCATTAAAAATGAATCTTATTTCTACCCTCGCTGACAATTGGGCGAATTTTTTTTTATAGGAAAAAAGAGGAGAAGGCTTGAGCTCTTGGCTGTTACTGCTAGCAAATATTTTTTCCGTCTTTTTGCTCACAACGCCATCTACTGGTTCGTTCAACGAACAAATAATTTCGATATTGTGGTTTCATTTCGATTATGTTCAGACTTCGCAGACTTTGCATATTTAGTGTTCGAATGTTGGCTGTTTTTCTTGTTATTGTATTGAACTAACGTGCTCGCGTTCAAGATTTAAAATAGTAATTCGAAAAAAACTGTAACTGGAAGCTCAACGCGATTATGCTTCTATATTAAATGATTGTGTTTTTATATTAATGAGTAAGTATGTCAATCGAAAACTTTAATTCATTGGCTATAAACTATATATAAACTATCATTTTCACTCTGTAGCTGTAAAGTGAAAAATGAGTTATTTACGTGAAGAAATAAATAATACTAAACCAACTGATGTTGATTTAGACACTACACCTCCAAAAAAAATTGCAAAAATTAGCAATAATTAAAATAATTAGTCATTATTTTTAAAAGTACGATAATTTCGTTTCATGTACGATAATTCTACGCTACTGGTACGATAATCGCCTCACTTCAAGATGTGAACACTGTTCTGAATTAAAAAATGCAAATGTAAATTAACAGTACTGACATATCAAATGTGAGTGTATTGGAGAACCCATTAGCAGTTTCTTGTAGGGTACGTTTAGACCAATTATGGAATGTAAATAAATCGTCAACTGACATTTAAGGCTGGCAATATATGTCTTCTAATTATATCGATTAAACTAGAGCAGGCACCGATTATTATGAGTGAAATGTAAGTTTTAAAGGGGTTTTCAGCGCAAACCTTGTTTTCGTTTGACAGATTTCGTGTGGATGAAAACACAAGTTTTCGCGTGAAAACCTCTTTTAAGGAGGCTGCCGTTAACTCCCCCCTACATACAGATTGGCTTTCTTGGGATATATGTATACTTTGTAATTAATTATTTTATTTATAGCCATCAAAACGATGATTTACTAAGTATATATGAATATTTCTTTCTGGATTTTCATAGGATAGACTTTTTTTTTAACGATTAATATTATAATTATTTATTGTCACAATACAAACCTGATATATATGTATAATTGACGAAACAGTTAAGTTTTTGGTTTGCTTTACAATAGATATCGTTTAATTCTACTTTACAGTTTTTTACGTTGTGATAAGTATTGTTGCACAGTATTATTCCTTTTGGAATGATAATTTTCCCATCAGGTTGAGCTAATCGGCCCTATTCTCGTTTTAAAACAAAATGAGAACGGCTATGTGGCATTCCTGTTGCCGTTGTCGAAAATAAATTGGCATTCCCCAATTTGAACGACTTATCTAAATATAAGCGGCAGCTGTAAATTACTTTCAAAAATTCCTCATGCCCATAGATTTTTTTGTGGCGCATAGCTGAATAAACGCTTCGATAACGCTAAGCGTTGAAAAATACGATTTTGACAGCGCGTTAAGAAGTGAATTTGGCTTGAAAAAAAGAAGAAAGTTGATTTGACAACGAGTAAGAAGTAAAGTTGGCTGCAGAAAATGAAGAAATTGTAACTTTTCTGAAACATTTCTTGGCGCGCGATGTTTAATGCTTGTACATACGGACGTAAGTATTTTTTAATAAATTAATTCGTTATATATTCTTAGCTCAATATAGATCTTTATTTTACCCTACCAGCAGTAAGAGTATAAGATTATTTATTGAGTTTAAACAAAATATCTTTAATTTCATCCATGTGAAATATCGCGGGTTTTAATACTTTGACTTTGGCTAATGATATTGTTTGTATAGTATTCTGGAGTTCATTTAGTATGAAATCAAGCCTTCGACTTCTTTCTGTACTTTCTAGTGTTTGCTTGGTATTTGTATTATTTTAAATATTTCTGAATTTGTACTTAAGGGATTATTATTGCTTTCTGTTAAGGCTGTGTGCC
Source organism: Bactrocera oleae (assembly GCF_042242935.1). Taxonomy (NCBI): domain Eukaryota; kingdom Metazoa; phylum Arthropoda; class Insecta; order Diptera; family Tephritidae; genus Bactrocera; species Bactrocera oleae. Next base: position 53,994,389 of record NC_091537.1, on the reverse strand, counting down.
AAACGGCAGAAAAACGAAACTTCTGACGGATGAAAGTGAAATTTTTCGTAGCGAATCCGATGTCAGAATTTTACCCAGCTCATGAGCAAAGTAAAATTTTGACAACCTATAAATATGATTACGATATTTTGAAAATAAAAATATATCTATCTATCTATCTATATATATAAAAGACAAAGTTTGTATGTATGTTCCTTATGAACTCATAATATCATAACATTATGCCAATTTGTATGAATGCATGCAAAAGTGATAAGACTCTATTAAATTATGTAATTTTCAAAATAATATTTATAGTCAGTTTGGGCATTTAATAAGATTATATAGTTTTTACGTAATATGCATTTATATATTCTGTATGATAATTGTTACTTATAGTGATTAAATTTATTAAAACGTATACATACATCTTTCATCATATTAATTTTATATAGTCATATATCTGAACATGCGCATTTGAATGTACGTACTCAGAAAGTCAAATCATAATTTTATCATTTATCAATACATTATATGTGCGCGCCTTGTAATATACTTATATATGTATGTATATGTAACATTGCCGAACAAATAATGCATACAAAAACCAACCTACATACATATGAATATCCGTACACATGTAAATACGTCACCCGAACATGCGTTTGTCTACAAGCGTCTTTTCGCGACGATGGCAAAGAAATCATAAATTGAACAACTTTTTTATGTACCCTCTAGAAGGGGAAAGTGACAACCCTGCAAGCACTCAAAACCCAGAAAAAAGTGGCAACAAAGCTTTTGTCGATTTAAAATATTTTTCCGTAGCTCACAAAAATCTATGTCAATCTGTATGCATGCTCATATATAAACATATGTACATATTTACGATGATTTGTGAGCAAAGCTGTTAGAACGGCAAGGGAAGCGATGATAATCGGCGGCCGTTCGTAATATTTTTTTTCGGCATAGCTCGAATTTTATACCAACAACACAATGTTGTGCCGCTTTGTCGTCGCGTCAGTCCTTTTGCGCAGGGAATCTTTGACAAGAAAAAAAAAACGTGAGCTTCGTACATTGGTTGTCCGTGGCAACGGAGATTTTGCATGAGACAATGAGTGTACATATTTACATACTTTTGTTGTATGTAGACAAATTAACAATTATAATGAGTACTTTCATATATGTTTACATGCCCACATAATTATACATCTATTATGTATAAGAATATTTGCTACCGCTTGCTATTTTCTTATCGGTTTATATCAAGAAAGAGATGTACAAAATCAAACCCAGAAATCTGACCAAACTGAAGCATACCATTAAATACCTAATTGAGGCAATCCCGAATTAGGTATCGCATATGCGTGGCTGAGCATGGTGGAATAATTAATTGTTTAAATAAAATAAAATTTTCTACACAATAAAAAAAAATAAATGTAATGCACTGATTAAAAAGAAACTTATTACGGTTTAGTTTTGTAGCACGATTCGTGAGCCACCCTGTATATGCAGAATATCTTAAAATTATATGCAAAGTCGTTTGCGCATTGCAAATATACGAATCTGTAAGCGTTCATTTCTTAACATTGAAATTAGCACTTTTCTCAATTCTCCTGATGTTAATTGTGGCCAATAATTTTCTGTGGTGAAACACGCTCATCGTTTTCTGTTCCCCTGCGAAAAGTGAAATATTTTGATAATGGCCGCACTGTGAACCTTCTCTATAATCTACATTCTCTGTTCTCTGTACCAGGTTGATGATTTATCGAGAAATCCGTTACAATATTGAATCCGATTTCGTTTTTCATTCGATTAGCACTAGTGTACTTTAGTATTCCTAACATGGAGAATTATCGGCAATCAATCGATATTTTATAATAATCGATGTATAACTTTCATTTTAGTTAGAAATTCCTGATATAGTGAAGTATATGTTTGGAACGGAAGATAATAGTTCATATTATAAATAATGCCCCTAAAAGACGTAATGGTTCTGGAATTCGTTGGGCTCGCCCCAGGACCGTTTTGCGGTAAAATTCTTGCGGATTTTGGTGCTTCTGTATTGAGAATTGATAAGGTAATTTATAATCTATTCTGATTATATTATTGAACTCTTCTGATTATTTAAATATATTAGGGTACTATTCACTTTTAGTGCAAAGGGCCGTTTCATCCATGCATACCTACATACATACACATAGCCAATAAAGTCTGCGTTCACCCGACACATTTTTTAAAGTGACGTAAAAACAATAGGGTGGGCTTTAGTTTAGCATCCCACGATTTCAGGGTTAAGAGGGGTATGGTTGGATAGAGGAGATTCTCCAGATCACGAATATATTGCCGCCGGAAACTTATAGTTTTGGAGATATTTGCATTTTAAGTTGAAAATTTCACAAATTTCATTTTACAATTTCTCGATTTATGGTTATCTCTTCTTTTATATTATGCACTTATTATACACTAACTTTTCACTTCAATGTTTCTACATATTTATTTTATATTAAATATTTAAGTATTTGCTTTAAATAAGCATTTAATTTTTACACAAATTTCGTAATATGAACAATAACAAATGGGTTCCATGTTGTCAGATAATAAGTGTTGCCATATCTATTATATATATATATATATATAAATATATATTTTGAAAGCGAATTAAAATGAACAATAAAAGAGGATTATACTCCAAATACATGAACTATAATTTTGTTTATTCCCTTCTATTAATAAATTATGGTAGGGGATTGGCCAGGGTTATTTTTTTAAAGCGCGGCCGAAGGCCGCCAGTGCAGAAAGAAGTTTGACGCGATTGAATTATGAACACCCCGGTGTTGGACCGACCAGGGTTATTTTTTTGAAGCGCGGCCGAAGGCCGCCAGTGCAGAAAGAAGTTTGACGCGATTGAATTATGAACACCCCGGTGTTGGACCGATCAAGGTTATTTTTTTGAAGCGCGGCCGAAGGCCGCCAGTGCAAATAAAAAATCTTAACAAAAAAAAAGCAATGTTAAAGAGAATATACCACTCTCTATAAACTTCAATTTTTATTAAGGATAATTATAATAACAGTGAAGATTTTCAAAATTTGATATATGAATACATATGGCGTAAAAATATAGTAAATCAGCATCATGATCCATTTGTGAAATTATCAGATGCAATAAAACATACGTTTAAGCCATAAAACCTTTTTCTTTTATTAAAATGGAAAATTAAGTTCATAATATTTTGTAGAGGGTGATTGGGTTTTTTATTTATTTTGATTGCTTTCATCCGTTTGGATATGGCAACACTTATTATCTGACAACATGGAACCCATTTGTTATTGTTCATATTACGAAAATTGTGTAAAAATTAAATGGTTATTTAAAGCAAATACTTAAATATTTAATATAAAATAAATATGTAGAAACCTTGTAGTGAAGTGTTAGTGTGTAATAAGTGCATAATATAAAAGAAAAGATAACCATAAATCGAGAAATTGTAAAATGAAATTAGTGAAATTTTCAACTTAAAATGCAAATATCTCGAAAACTATAAGTTTCCGGCGGCATTAATTATATATATTCGAGATCTGGAGAATCTCCTCTATCCAACCATACCCCTCTTAACCCTGAAATCGTGGGATGCTAAACTAAAGTTTTCCCAAACAATGTAAAAGGTAATTCAGTTGAAGTTTTCTGCATGTATTTCTTCTTTATATTCTTAAGTTCAAAATGCAAAAACAAAAACGTATATTCCTATTTTAATTTTTGTGATAACGGGATTGGGTCGGCTTTAGTATAACGTCCCAGCCTTTTTGGGATAAAACGGGTATGGACGGATAGAGGAGATCCTCCAGATCAAGAATACATAAATATAGATATAGCCGCGGGAAACTTTTAGTTTTCGAGATATTTACGTTTAAAGTTGAAAATTTCAACTATTTAAAGTACGTATTTTTGCGGTTTAAAATGAATTATACACTTTTATTTTTCACTAACACTTGACTAATTCGTTTTTAGAAATTTTTTTTATGTTAAATGCTGCAAAAATAGCTTTATTTCCATATTTAAATCATTCTTCAATTTTATTAATTTTGACAATAACAAAATGGTTGTGATTGTCAAAATACCAGTGTTGCCATACTAATATATTTTGTAAACAAAGAAAAATAAAATAAACAGAGATTATACCCTAGATACAGGTAACAAGGCAAAAAGAGAGTGAGCTTTAGTTTACCATCCCACGATTTCAGGGTTAATAGAGGTATGGTAGGGTAGAGTAGATTCTCCAGATCACGAATATATATAATTATTGCCGCCGGAAACTTATAGTTTTCGAGATATTTGCATTTTAAATTTCACAATTTTTCATTTTACAATTTCTCGATTTATGGTTATCTTTTCTTTTATATTATGCACTTATTATACACTAACTTTTCACTTCAATGTTTCTACATATATATTTTATATTAAATATATAAGTATTTGCTTTAAATAAGCATTTAATTTTTACACAATTTTCGGAATATGAACAATATTAAATGGGTTCCATGTTGTCAGATAATAAGTGTTGCCATATCTATTATAGGTATATATATATATATATATATAGATAAATATATATTTTGAAAGCGAATTAAACTGAACAATAAAAGAGGATTATACCCCAAATACATGAACTATAATTTGCTGCTGAAAGAAGTTTGACGCGATTGAATTATGAACACCCCGGTGTTGGACCGACCGGGGTTACTTTTTTGAAGCGCGGCCGAATGCCGCCAGGGCAAATAAAAAATCTTAACAAAAAAAAAGTAATGTTAAAGAAAATATATTTTACCCATTTGTTATTGTTCATATTGCGAAAATTGTGTAAAAATTAAATGCTTATTAAAGCAATTACTTAAATATTTAATATAAAATAAATATGTAGAAACATTGTAGTGAAGTGTTAGTGTGTAACAAGTGCATAATATAAAAGAAAAAATGACCAAAAATTGAGAAATTGTAAAATGAAATTTGTGAAATTTTCAACTTGCAAAATGCAAATATCTCGAAAACTATAAGTTTCCGGCGGCAATAATTATATATATTCGAGATCTGGAGAGTCTCCTCTATCAAACCATACCCCTCTTAACCCTGAAATCGTGGGAAAACTAAAGTTTTCCCCAAAAAGAATTTCTGCGCGTAAAAACCTTGGTACACCCCGGTGTTGGACCGACCAGTGTTATTTTTTTGAAGCGCGGCCGAAGGCCTCCAACGCAAAAAGATGTTCTGCGCAAAACAACCTCGCTACACCCCGGTGTTGGACCGACCAGGGTTATTTTTTTGAAGCGCGGCCGAAGGCCGCCAATGCAATAAGAAGTTCTGCACGAAAAATATTTTGATACACCCCGGTGTTGGACCGACCAGGGTTATTTTTTTTGAAGCGCGGCCGAAGGCCTCCAATGCAAAAAGAACTTCTACAAGAAAACTAATATTGTCATAGAGGGTATAACGTAATACTTAACATCAATGCTCTGTAATAGTTTATTTCTCTAGGTGTTGGATTCCTGTATTTGGGGTATTATCTGTTTTAATTTCTTTCAGTTCAATTTCAAAAGATGTCGATAAGGTAACACTGGTTGTTGGACATATTGCAATCATTTTATTATTGTCAGAATTAAGGGAATTTAACAATAATTTAATTATTGAATTAAACTATTTTTGCACTATATAATGTAAAATAAATGTGTAAAAACGAATTAGTGAAGTGTTAGTGGATATAAAAGTGGAAAATATAAGTGTAGAATTCATTTGAAATCGAAAAAATGCGTTCTTTAAATAGTTGAAATTTTCAACTTTAAACGTAAATATTTCGAAAACTATAAGTTTCCCGCGGCTATATCTTTATATTTATTTTTGATCTGGAGGATCTCCTCTATCCGCCCATACCCATTTTATCCCCGAAAGCCTGGGACGTTATACTAAAGTTTTCCCACGGGATTTTAGTGTAAGAACAAGTAAACATAGGCACCATTAAGTCTGAGTTCAGTTAGCTTGAATTTATACTGCCGTTACTTCTCATGAATTTTTTCGTTCTTTTTGCGTAGTTTCTATTGTGTTTTAATATAGTTAGTCGTTGAGTCTGCCAGAAAGATACATTATCATTAAGTTGTGAAAAGATGGAAAGTTTCAGAAAAATTGGGCAAACTATTGGAAGAACGTATTCTTCTGTCCAGCGCGTCGTAAACAATTTAAAACAAACCGGAATTTTGACGTCAAAACCGCGATAGGGTCGTCCGAAGATATTATCAGCCCGGGAAGAACGGAAAATAATATATATTGTGAAAGTTAACCCTCGAATTACGTAAACAAAGATAATTGAAATCGTAAATATAACCATTAAAAAACCATTTGTGCCGAAAGCGCATTGAATTTGCTCATAATTATATAAATAAGTCGCCGAAATTCTGGAGAAAAGTAATATTATCGGATGAAAGTAAATTTTGCATTTTTGGCATAAAAGGTCGACAAATTGTGTGACGCAAGTCAAGAACTGCCCTGGAAAAGAAAATCTTGTTGGTACAGTTAAGTACTGAGGTGGCGGAATTATGGTGTGGGGTTGCATGGCGGCTGGGAGTGTGGGCAGCTTGAATTTATTGAATCCACAATGGATAAATGGGGTTGTTTGAACATTTTAAAAAACAATTTGAAACAAAGTGCAGAGAATCTCGACGTTTTGGTTCCAACAAGATGATGACCCGAAGCATACTGCGGAAATAGTTAGACTTTGGGTCTTGTACAATGCTCCTAGACAACTTATTACGCCCTCTCAATCACCTGACCTCAATCCTATTGAGCATCTAAGAGATCTGTTGGAAAAAAGAATTCGTCAGTACAAGTAAAGAGGCTTTGGGAAGTGTTATGAAAGAAGAATGGTCCCAGATTACAGCTGAGGAAACAGATAAATTGGTAAGATCAATGTCAAATCGATTGAGCGAGGTTTTAAAACAACGCGGCTATCCAACAAAATATTGAATTTAATTTTTCTTTATCATTTTTATTACTTTTGTATCCAATTTTAAAGCTGAACGCAGACTTAATGGTGCCTATATTTACTTCTGCTTACACTAAAATCCCGTTATCACAAAAATGAAAATAGGAATTTACATTTTTGTTTTTGCATTTGGAACATACGAATATAAAGAAGAAATACATGCAAAAAATTTGAGCTGAATTATCTATTTACATTGTGTTTTTACTTCACTTAAAAAATGTGTCGGGTCAACGCAGAGTTAATTGTATATATATATTTTCAAATGCATTGTATTGTAAAAATGCACCTGATTTTGGGTACACGACGAGAATAAGCTAAAACTTTTGTATAACGTCCCAGGCTTTCAGGGGAAAAAAGGGTATGGGCCGATAGAGGAGATCCTCCAGATCAAGAATATATTAGGTCAAATAAAAAGCTCGTTCGGTTGTTATCTAAAAGATGGCGTTAATACCAGTGTAACGTGTCGCATCATGTCATACTATACGGCGCTGAACACGTGTTTATTCGCGCTAAATGTTAGTTGTTGTTACAAAAGTGGTTTGCTAGGTTCCGTTCCGGTAATTTCGATGTCAAAGATGCACCACGCGTCGGGAGGCCTGTCGTCGAAAATTGCGATAAAATCATGAAAATAGTGGAAACAGACCGTCACGTGAGCTCGATGTTTGGGCGACACACGAACTAACGCAGAAAAACATGATGGAACGAATTTCCATCTGCGAATCGCTGCTGAATCGCAACAAAATCGACCCGTTTCTGAAGCGGAATGTGACTGGCGATGAAAAATGGGTCACTTACGACAACATCGAGCACAAACGGTCGTGGTCAAAGCTGGGAGAAGCGGCCCAGACGGTAGCCAAGACCGGATTGACGGCCAGGAAGGTTTTGCTGTATGTTTGGTGGGATTGGCAAGGAATCATCTACTACGAGCTGCTCCCCTATGGCCAAACGCACTAATCGGCCCTCTACTGCCAACAACTGGACCGCTTGAAGGCAGCACTCATCCAGAAGAGGACATCTTTGATCAACAGAGGCCGAATTGTGTTCCATCAGGACAACGCCAGGCCACACACGTCTTTGGTGACGCGCCAGAAGCTCCGGGATATAATTTTATCATTAAAAAAGGGTTATTTTTAAACTCAATAAACGGTGCGGTGAAATTATAACAACAATAAATACTGTAGATATAGCCTCGGGAAACTTATAGTTTTCGAGATATTTACGTTCAACTATTTAAAGTACGCATTTTTTCGATTTCAAATGAATTATACACTACGTTTATTTATTTATTTATCTAAACGCCAATCGGCAGTATACATAGATATAATAAAGAATTCAAGTATTATACAAAAGTAGCTAGGGTATATTAGTGTAATATCTGGAAAATATTCAAATAATTGTAAGTTAGTGTGAGGAGTGAAGCCAGGATTCCGAAATACATACAACGTCGTACTGGTTAGCCGCTAATGCTGTTTGAAATGTTGAGAGTTTTGTACGCAGACCTCTGACGTTCTGGTAGGACGTAAGATACTTTCTTCTTGCTCGTTGAGCGAACGAAAATTTCTTTTAACGATTCTTGGGACACCATGGATATATGATTTATATCCCCTAACACTTAACTAATTCGTTTGTACACATTTATTTTACATTATACAGCGCAAAAATAGTTTAAATCAATATTTAAATTATTGTTAAATTCTGTTATTTCTAACAATAACAAAAGGGTTGCAAAATGTCAAATAACCAGTGTTACCTTATCGACATCTTTCAAAAAAAAAATAACCCTGGTCGGTCCAACACCGGGGTGTACCAAGGTCTTTTCGCGTAGAACTCCTTTTTGTGCTGGCGGCCCTCGGGGGGTCGTTTTTGATTCTTTTGCTTCTTTTACGAAATATGTAGATAAGGTATCACATAAGTCATAGTAAGCCATACGTCAGCAGCAATTATGTGTATATTTTTTTCTGAATCTAGTGAATTTCTTCTATCCGTACATACTCATTTTAACCCGGAATTCGGGGGATGCTATTTTAAAATTTACCAATATTTTAACGAGGGTTCTTCACTAATATATCATTAACTGTGTAAGAGGCTAATGTCGGACGTCCAAGGGCTAAGTATATTGAGGAAAAGCCCTGTCCAAATTTAAGGACCACGTGGTCCAAATGGTCCATGCTTGGGAGCAGATCTGGTTACATACCTAATCGCATGTTAATTGCGCGGCATCATATTAAAAGTGGGATATAAAGGGGTGTTGTGGAATCCAAGACAGATTTGCCTAGCTGTCAGAATTGCAAACCAATTCTGATTTTCAATGGTGTCACAGAATCTGATTGGATTTTTGTCTTTTCGAACATATGCAAAACCAATATTCGAATCAGCTGTTTACTATTGTGAACTTTGAAAGCAATTGTAGTAAAGTTTAAAATTAGTTCCAAAATTTTAGCTTTTGTTTGTTTGAAGAAAGAAAAAAAAAATTATAAGGAAAATATTAAGAGACCACAGTAACCCACTTGATGGCCCAGGGGAGTCGTAAGTGAAATTTAGCTTGTATTTACTTATCATCTTTTATGTATTTTAAAGCTACTTTACAGATTTATATCACATTATCGACTGAATAAAGACGCATTCCTTATGGTGTTAAATATCATCGAACCACATTTGCAGCCCTCGACGATTCCGCCTATAATTCAATTGCCAGCAACACTGCGATTTTTAGCAGAGGAGGCTTACCAACGGAGAATAGGACGTGATTCTTGTTGCAGATTTTAACGCAAGTGATACAAGTACATTTGCGGTCAGTGCATAAAACTTTCTATGGATGAAAACGAAAAGTTGATTTCAAGAAATCACTTTTTTGGAAAGTACAAAATACCCGGAATTGTCGGTTGCATAGATGGAGTACATATCAAAATAATAAAGCTACCTGATGATGAGCATTTGTATTTTTACCGAAAGGGATATTTTAGTATAAATGCGATGATAGTAAGTATAATCAATAAATTAATATTCAAGCATATAAGGTTGGCCGTTATTTCCCTTCCGCTTTTTTGTCTTTTGAATTTCGCGGCTCAACAGTTATAGACGTGTAAACATGGAGTTCACTAACGCCGAAATTCGCGCTATTTTAAAGTTTTCCTTCGTTAAAGGCAAATCCGCTAGAGAAACGTTCCGTGAGATTGATGGTGTTTTGGGGGATGGTTTCGACACCATGGATAAGCCAGCCGGCGGAAGACCTGTGACGACAAATACCGATCAAATCATGGAATACATCGAGTTAGACCGGCATATGGCATCTCTTGACATCGCCCAGGAGATGGGAGTTAGTCACCAAACCATTTTGAACCATCTGCAGAAGGCTGGATACAAAAAAAAGTTTGATGTTTGGGTGCCGCATAATTTGACGCAAAAAAACCTTCTGGACCGAATCAACGCCTGCGATATGCTGCTGAAACGGAACGAACTCGTCCCATTCTTGAAGCGGATGGTGACTGGCGACGAAAAATGGATCACATACGACAATATCAAGCGAAAACGGTCGTGGTCGAAGGCCGGTGAATCGTCCCAAACAGTGGCCAAGCCGGGATTGACGGCCAGGAAGGTTTTGCTGTGTGTTTGGTGGGATTGGAAGGGAATCATCTACTATGAGCTGCTCCCATATGGCCAGACGCTTAATTCTACCATCTACTGCGAATAACTGGACCGCTTGAAGTAGGCGATTGACCAGAAGCGTCCAGAATTGGCCAACAGGAAGGGTGTAGTGTTCCACCAGGACAACGCCAGACCACACACTTCGTTGATGACTCGTCAGAAGCTACGGGAGCTCGGATGGGAGGTTTTATCGCATCCACCATATAGCCCGGACGTAGCGCCAAGTAATTACTACCTGTTCCTGTCCATGGCGAATGCCCTTGGTGGTGTGAAGTTGAACTCAAAAGAGGCTTGTGAAAAGTGGCTGTCCGAGTTCTTCGCAAATAAGGAGGGGGACTTTTACGAGGAAGGTATTATGAAGTTGCCGTCTAGATGGAAACAGATCATCGAACAAAACGGCGCATATTTTAACTAAATCCGATCACTGTAACACTTTTTATAAAGCATTGAATGAAGAGCAAAAAAGCGGAAGGGAAATAACGGCCAACCTTATATTTATAAACCTACATAAATGTATTTCTTTTATCCAAAGATTTGTGACAACGATACGCAAATACGGGCCGTAGATGCACCATATGAGAGTGGACAGCGCTCATTGAGGTTGTTGGGTGATTGTGTCTACGGAATTGAACCGTTTTTATTAACTCCAAGGAGTATAAATTCAATATAGCACATACGGCTGCTCCGAATATTGTGGAACGAACAATTGGAGTTTTAAAAAGCCGTTTCTGCAGTTTAATGTGTACATTACATTATCGCCCTGAAAAAGTTGTTAAAATTGTTAACGTCTGTTGTGCGTTACATAACATCAGCAGACGTTACAACATTGAACACGATCAAGAAGTTTCTTGCAAATGAAACTAATGAGGACAATTTTTTCCCATCTGATAATGGTTCAATGCAAAGCGAAGGCCGGAGAATAAGAGACGAAATAGCATATACTTTGTAATTCAATGTATTTTTTTTAAATTTAAATATAACAGTCTTCATGACTAAACTAAAATCAGTCTTAATTTTTAAATTCAGGTACAACCGAGATCTTTGATTAAATGATATACTTATTAATTAATCTTCTTTTTTGCGTTATTTTGTTTTTTGTATTCGAACTTAAGAATTTATATATTTAGTTGCTCTTTTTTAATCTCATTTTTTTCAATAATACTTTTAAGCAATTGAGAACTTATACTAACAAACTCATCTGTCATTTCCGTAATAGCTCTTCCAACAGTTTTATTATTATTTTCTAATGCTTGGTATATACGCCTCAAGTCTGCAGTTCTATTAATTTATAAAATTTTTCAATATATCCCCAGTTTTGTTGGTTTCTTCATCTAAAAATCTTTTTAAACGGTCTGGTGTACTCTCTAATTTTTGTCTTCTAGGTACATAAGCATTTCTTTCTCGTAACCCTTGGGACGTGGAGGGTATATCGTCGACATCTTTTTGCCTGTTATATGCAATAGAAGGTAAATTTTCTGCCTGTTGCTCTAGCGATGAGGAAGACAAATCTATATCTGGACTCACCCCTGCAATTGCGACAGATACATTCTCATTGACGGGTTGGGTGCCAAGAGAAACGCCTGGTATGCCTTTCACGGTTTGCGAAATGCCGCAAAGACGCACAATTGTTTCTTCATTTTGAGTTAGCTGATATTTAGAAAAGGAGCCATAGAATTGCTCAACTCTCAATTTTGTTGTGAGCTAATTTTCTTTTGATTTTGCTCTTCCTCTCAGTTATGACCTATAAAAATAAGTTTGTTTAACCTGCAATTTAATTTTTACTAAAATTCATTTATTTACATTTTTCCACCCGGAGACATCTTTATGTGGTGGACCTGCATCATTAAGGGATTCCGTTAATTCCTGCCATAATGTATCTATAATTGGCTTATTGCGTTTTGTAAATCCTCTTATGATGTCTGGATTTTTTTCATGAATTCAATTATTAGTGTATTTTTTGTTCTGTTCTTATGTTTTCCCCTATAAAATTAAATCAATTATTTGTATTTTCGTGGACTTGGGCAAGTATATTGTATATAATATTATGATATTAAAGTGTATAATATTATGAAAGGGTAGAATTTTAACCTCTATTGAGTGATTAGTGAGTGTTTAAAATTTAGTGTTAAAAAACCCGCTTTAAACGCGTCTCTAAAGCAAAAAAAAAAAAGCATGGTAATTTTTTTCTTCGCAATGATGCCACATACCGTGCTGTTGGAGAAGCTCTATCAAAGAAAGAAGAGTATTGCTGTAGAGGCGGAATAAAATGACAACAATAACGAATGTTAATTAGGAGTCCTATTTCAGTTAATTAATTTAAATAATTTAAGTATAATTTGTATCAAAAATTTTATTAAAGTAAATAACAAAACCAATGAAAATAAAAACCACATTTTTTTTTATGAACAAAGATAAGGATGGCACCGCCGTATAACCGCTATTACTAGTCAAACACGTGCTCCAATAATAATTGATGGCATAGCGTAAGTTGAGTATAAGTTGGAAAACACGAAGTAATTTGGTGGGTGATTATCTGTTATGCAGCGTTGGACCAAAGCCGGTCATGTCCTATGACAACGTAATTTTAATGTAACTATATTTTTATATATATTAAGTTCAATTTGGTTGTTTTTGTTGTAACGGTTACCTAGTCCCCGTTTGCCCAGGAAACGAGCTGTTTCGACGGGGTCGGGCCATAGGGAGAAGGGTGTTAGATGGGTGGGGTTTGTTGGGCATGCAAAGAGGTGGTTAGTGTCATGCGGAGACTCATTGCACGCAGGACATGTGTTTAGTATGTCGGGGTCAATTCTGGATAAGTAGGAGTTTAACCTGTTACAGTATCCGGACCGAAGTTGCGCGAGGGTCACTCTGGTTTCGCGAGGCAACTCGAGCTCTATGTCTGCTATGGGTGGAGGTTTGACTCCTATTACGCCATTCACTGAGAAGGAGTCTGTGAAGGTGTTGATGGCTCCACTGTCAATGGCGTCCGAAGTCCGGTCGGCGTACTGTCTAATGTCGTCGACGTAGTCAAGGAAAGACCTCTTGATGTTCCTAGGAGGCGGCTCCGCTACAGTTAGGTGATTACAGGGGTGGTTTCTACGAAAAAAGCGTTGTGTGATTGACTGTGTCAAAAGCTTTTGACAAGTCCAACGCTACGAGGATCGTCCTCTCGTAGGGTGGCTTCTGGTTCAGGCCATGAACTATCTGGGCGTTTATGACGCTAAGTGCTGTGGTGGTACTGTGCACTTTACGGAAGCCATGCTGATGATCTGCTAGGCTCAGGTGGTGAGTGAATGACGGGAGTAACAATGCCTCAAGTGTCTTCACTACTGGAGAAAGGAGAGTTATCGGACGATAAGATTCGCCTTTGTTGGCGGGTTTCCCAGGTTTCAGTAGTGAGACCACTCTTCCGACTTTCCACACATCGGGTATTTGAAGAGTGGATATCGACAGGTTGAGGACCTTGGTGAGATAATTTACTCCCGTTGGGCCTAGGTGTTTTAACATCAGCATGCTTATTCCGTCAGGGCCAATGGATTTAGACGATTTCGCCTTTTTGATGACACTCTGAACCTCCCCATCGGTGAAAGTAAGTGGTGCGCAGTCTTTTGGCATTTTGCGCAGCCGTCGGTTAACACGTCGTTTGGCCTTGTCAGTCGAAGGGTGCAGTGTAAATTGTCAGCTGAAATAGCTCGCGCACTTCTTCGGGTCCGAGGAGGCATGACCTTCCAATTGAATTTCAACCCGATCGTCATGTCTTCTCGGTTTTGACAGGGTCTTGACAGTAGTCCAAAGCTTACTCACACCGGTGGAGAGGTTGCAGGACTTCAGGTGCTCTATCCATTTTGTCCGCTTATGATGATTTACCATTTGCCGAATCTCCAAATTGAGATCCCTTATTCGGGGATCACAGGGATCGGCATGGCGTAAGGTGTCGCGCTCATTTGCTAATACAGCTGCTTCGGCTGGGAAATTAGGGCGGAGTTCCGCGATTCTTCCAGCGTGATGCGCGTTAAAGTCGCCTAGCACCAAACGGTTTTCACCACCAAGTAGCGCATCTATGTTCGGGTGATATCCTGTTGGGCAACATGTGACTGGGGGGATGTATATATTAAATATTTCGAGCTCGACATCACCTGACCGGGCAGCTATACCCTGACATTCTAGGGTAGTGTCCCTACGGTCGATGTCAACATCGATTAGACGATATTGCATGGTGTTGTGCAATATGAAGGCTAGGCCTCCACCACTATCCCGCTCGCGATCCTTACGTAAAACGTTGAAACCTGCACAACTCAGAAGATCTGAGCGGCTGTTTAACTTGGTTTCTTGGACCGCAGCTATCGTTACGCGCTCCCGGCTCATGAATGCAACTATCTCCTCGATCTAACTCTGGAGTCCGTTGCAGTTGAATTGTAAGAGTCGCGTTTGTCGCGAGTGTCCAGTCGTGATCCTAGGGGTGAGTGGGGTGCGTGTAGGTGGTGGTTATTGCAGCTGTACTATCCGCATGGGCGGTTGTCGCACTGTGGTGTTGATTGGCGACGCCACTGTATGTGATTGCGGAGACAGACTCCTACAGCATGGGGCAACGTACGACGCACTCCACTTTCCGGCGTATTACGGTCTGACACACGGAACAGACTGTGCGAGGAACCAGGAGTTGCTGGGTGGTTCTCGCACGAGGATTGGAGCTGGATGAAGGTTGGGGGGGGGGGTTGGTCAGACTGGGAGTCATGCTGTCTGTGTGAGCTCCTTAGGGCCGTGGAGGTCCTATCTTGGCCACTCGACTGGAGTGGCAGCGCAGTGCGCGAACATGGTGCAGGTTGCACAGCCGTTGAGGCAGATGTCGCATTATTGCGTTGACAGCATGGGGCCACGTAACTTGTGGTCCACTCCCTATGTGTCTTAAGGCCTGAACAGGTCAACAATTCCTGAATTTGGCGGATGTCTTTGGTATTTGGCCTGACTACAAACTCTGCATATATTTCTTTTGCTTTTTGGCGTATGCATGGAAAATAGTATTTTCTAAAATTTGTTATGTGTTCTCAAGTAATGAGCGATAAGCTCTGTTATGCCTGTTATTAAAATTTCCTTTTAGTTGTTTTCGTTGAAAATATCTATGACTTGCTTTTCTGTATGCCAAATTTTAACGGCCGGGAATTCAGTGAGAATTCTATTTAAATTTTTGCTAGAATTACAAATTTACATAGTAAACAATTAACTACTTAAAGCTTGTATTAGTTTCTCCACATTATTGAAACTGATATAATGTCTCATCCTGGGCTTAAAAATTATTTTTGAGCTTTTTGAAAAAGTTTTTCCTTCAATTATTATCTGGTTTTGAAAACAATTTAAGGGACTTTTTGCCGTTAAGATGGTTTGTGTAAGGGATTCCTCACTATTTGCTTAATACTTCCCGATTCGTTGTTATTATCGAGTGCGTTTATGTATTGTCTAGATAAAGCATCTGCTACCAGGTTTTCTTTTCCGTTCAAGATCCGTAATGAAATTGGAGAGAGAACTCGTCAACAAATACACGCCATCGTTTTAGCTAAGCGTTTGGATTTTTGTCTAATATAATATTTAAAGTGTCAGTGGTTGATGATCCGTGAAAATATTTAAATTTTTTACACAGTAATTACGAAGTTTTTGTAAGGCCCAGACTATTGCTAATTACTCCCTTTCGTTTGTGGCGTAGTTTTCTTCTTTAGGTGAAAGGGTTCTAGAAATCATTGTAATAGGTCGTCCGCCTTGGGAGAGAACAGCACCTATACCATGAGAAGAGACATCTGTTGTTAATTCGAATGGTTGTCATAGTTAGGGTAGAGGTGAAGCATATCTTCGGAGGTAATAATTCGTTTAATTCTATTAAAAGCATCAAATGCATTGGCATCTAGTATTATTTCGATTTTCTTAGACTGACTTTAAATCTATTTTTGAGAAGAAAGTAGAGCTTCCCATATCTGATAAAATTACTGTTGTGTCTGGGATAGGGTATCTGTCACTTATTGTTTTACTATTAAGTTTAATAAATTCTATCACAAGTCGTGGTTTTTTGTTTATCTACAACCCAAATAGGATTGTTGTATGGCGATCGGGACTGTCTAACAATTCCGTCACGTAATAAATTAGAGATTTCTGCATTAACAAATTTTCCTGCTGCATTAGGGTATGGATAGCTCCTAGAGTAGACCGGAAAGTTATCCGCGGTTCTAATTGTGGCTACTTTGTTTGTGTTATAGGGCAAAGCTTTATCAGGGTCTTCAAATATTCTAGCATACCACTGAAAAATTTATGTGGTTTTATCTTTTATTGATTTTGGATAACTTGTGTCTTCTTTTGTAAGTTTAGTAATATCGGTGCAACGATAATATGATTATATCTCTTGCCCTCCGTTATATCTTAAAATTTTTTGCTTCATGTCAATCTTGCCATCTTTTATGTATTCCTTATAGCTATTTAATTCGTAATAGTCACTATCTTGGTCATATCCTTCTTGCGCTAGATGGTTGACCCGTTGTACCTTCTGAGCTAACTGACGGTCACTTTCGTGTTGCCTCTTCTGGGCTTCTTCCTTTGCGTCCAACATTTGTGTCGGATGTGAATTGTCTGGATCAAATGTGCGTCTAAAAGGGTTATTAAAGTTTCTATAACCTAAGCCTATTTGTCCCTGGAAATTATTCCGACCAGGTTGTCCGATATCATTATACTGTTGTGGTTGCTGTCTGTTTTGTCTAAATCGAGAAAATGATGGATCAATGTCCATTGGTACTGGTCGTTGCCGTGGTTGTTCATTTTAGATTCTACGGTACTGTGAGGAATATTGGTAATTATTGAAATTCGGTGGGGAGTTATTCCTCCAAAATTAATGAAAGTCATTTTAGTCATTCTAGCTCGATTTGCTGCCAGCTCTTGAGCTAGAATTTTTATGTCTAATAAAATTTCAATTATCCTTTACGAAGATTTTTATGTGTAACAAAATTTTACTTATACTTTATACAGATTTTTATGTGTGGATCCAAAAACCACAATCACGTATCCTTTTACGAGGATATTCTCACGTGCCGCCACGTTGGCGCCAATTAATAAAGCTAGTTTATTTTAATTTATTTTACTTGCTATGCAAGTACAACCGTATTCGTTGGGTGAGTTCTTACGACTAATCAAGACATTACATTTTTGCGGCGACTACTGACTTTCCTAAACACTAGTAGTTGCAGCCGCATGACCCCAAAACTTTTTGGTGTAATCTGACTCCCGAAGTTGTTTATTATCTCTAGCAAGCTTGCAAATACAATGTCATCAATTAGATAGGGGTTAAATCGGATATACAATCCCTAAGGTTGTTTGTTGATGTTGTTTTCATGCGTAGACTTGTTGACGCATGCTTAGCACTTTTCGGACATTTTTGCTGACATTATGCGAATCGCTATGATTATACTTTTGCTGGTGTTGTTGTCATACGTTGACTTGTTCACGCATCTTTGGTACGTTTTTTAACAAAACCGCTACCGGGTCTTTAAGATGCATGACAACCCCACTTTCTGGTAAATTATTATCATCTGCCCCCTCTTCTTCCTCATGATCACTGTCTCGTGCTTTTCTATTGGACTTAAAATATTAATACATAGCTGCAAAATCAGCTAAATAATGAGTTTCTAACTGATCGGGTCTTTAAACATATTATTGGTCTATAATACCGCTACGAATATTTCAGTGGAACCTGAAGGAATGTTCTGAAGTTCCGCTCGGGGTTTTATTATTTGAACACGTTCCTCAGGTCGAGAGGTTTTTATAAATATATTGGTGGATATGGCGCTATAACTAAAAGGTTATAGTTCAAGTTTTCTACAGGAATATTTCACAAAAGAGTCTCTTGACCGCCTGGGTTCAGTTCTGTAGGTACAGGTGCTATGGGAATATTATTACTTGAAGGGTTATTATGGGAAATCTGTTCGGCATAAATAGATTGAAATAATCTGGCATCTTCGGCAAATGCAACAAAAGGAACTTCTTGTTGGTTATTAAAACCTGAAATCCAGTTCTCTTTAATGTGTATGCTGTGCTCAGAGGGATGTTTACTAAGAATTGCAAAGCTTCCGTAATCTTTGCGGGGCGTATGGTATCAGTTATATAATCATGATTGTATTCTAGTCGCCTTCTTAAGTGAGTTTGTATCACATGAGCCTCATCAAAGGACCGCGGTAGAGATTTTACAATATTGTTAACAGAAATGGGTATGGGTAACAGCACCTTTGAGCAAACTCTGCCCTTGATACCCAGAAGGATGGTCATAAAAGGCAATCTTGGCATTACTAGCCTCTCTTCAATTGGGGTAAGATCTTTCAAACAATCTGGTATTTCAGGAAAGTTTAGACCATTAGCTAAACATATTTTAAAAATGTTTTGTTTAGCAATCGCATTTTTGCAAGTTGCACAAAGTTTATAATTTCGATCTTCAGAATGAAATTTTTGCATTAAAAAGAAGACGGATGCAGCATTCGGTTGACCTCGAGCAATAGTTTTGAAGTTTAACTTGCGTACTTGGTGTGAAAATAATTCATTGCGACTGCCTTTCGTTTGTAATTTGCCTATTGATTCAATAACTCTACGAAGGCGAATCTGACTTTGTCGACGGCCCCTTCGATTTCAAATATCTTCCTTTGCACCCCTCCTCATAATTTGTCGACGTTGTGTGTCTATGACGTTCTTCTTTACTTATTTTAGGATTTCTTCCATGTTTTCTTTGTATTTAAGCGCACATGTGTTCTAAATTCCTATACTCAGGATTTCTCGCGCGAAGTTCTCTACGTTCTCTATGTTCCCTAGTGTTCCTACTTTGCTCTTCAGAACGATACAGAGAATTTTGGCGAGACTTTATGTGTCTTGTATTTGCTCATTATTTCTATAAAACCCGAAGAATTTCTTCTATTTTCTAGACGACTCTGTATAATCGACCATAATCTAGGAATACTGTATTAATACTATACTAATACTCTTGCCAAAGCAAATAATTGCTTAAAGTATTTGTCCTTTAACGGATGAAATCCATCCCAGTGGTTCTTAGTTTCTGCACTGCTTTGATTCCTTGTTATGAGGTTCCTTAAGTCTTCTTTCCAGGTGTGTCATTAAATGTTTGGCGCGTATCAAAACATAATAATATAGTAAACACAAGTTTCATAATACTTTTAAATTTACAAGTTTTAAAAAAGTTCCCAGATATGTACATTTATTCTTTACTTTCACTACTCAAGTAATCTTGGGTAACGGAAAGTATAAACACTGTAATATATTTGGTAGAAAATTTGTGGTAGGCAAACCCCGTATGTTTTAAAAACCACTCAACAAAATGTGCGGAGCGGGTGACATAAAAAATTTGTAATAAATATATATGCTTAATATAATATATTTTTATGCTAATGTATATATATTAATAATTATATAAATTTTATTCTGTAGATATCGGTTTTAATATCTTAACCTTTCATGAGCTGCCAAGGGCGCTGATTAAATCCTATTTTTTTTTACCTAACAAACATAAAAATCGTTATACTTCTATGTACATTTTTGTATTTTATTTATGTAAATATATGCTTACATGTATTGCTATATAGGTACTTAAAATGTAATTTTGGAGGTATTTATTATAAAGTTTTTTTGCAGTTCCATGTGAAGTAATTTATAAGAGTTTTGCTTAGTTTTCATATCTTATACGCATGTTTTTGGATGCTATGTTACGTTAGAAAAACATTTCGAGTTTAACTATTTTTGTTAGAAGTTATTTTATGCAAAACGTAACATGATAAAGGATGTTCGACTCCAACCTATTTTCAATCGATTTCATTAGATACTATACCTAATCACAGTATATTTGTAATATATTCTGTTAACTTTAAGGAGAAATGGTATATATAGAGCTTTAAAAATCACGAAAGTTCTTATATTTGATACATGGAGCACTCGAAAAAAACATGGTGCGATTTCCTACATATCAATTTCAAAAGGAAGCATCCACAGCGAAGCAGTATAAACAAATTTCATTCAAATATTCTTCATAACAGCACGGCAGAATGGCAGAAAATATTAAAAAATTCAGGTACATATATACACAAGTAGATGTGTGATCGCGTACCTTAAGTATATTTTGCGTGCAAAGTTTTATTTCGATAACGTCATTGGCTCTCGATGTATATACTGTAAAGTTAAAGAATCATATGAAATTTAAAAGTGTAATATTTAAGCGGTAGGCGTGGTTGTACCCCGACAATGAAATATAAGAAAGCCAAAATGATATGTACAAAATTTTGTTGGAATTGGTCGAACAGTTTCGAAATTCAGTAGGATTTCCTGCAAAAGTTGGCGGGCGCGACCCCATAATTAAATTTTTTTTTCCGGCCCCAATAAAGCTTCACCGTACCATCATGGGTGGAAAATTTTATGGTTCTGACAAATTTATCTCTTGATTTCTCACACTTCTAGTAGTTTTCAACATATTCGTTATGTGGGGAGTGGGGGTGGTTATTATCTGATTTTACCCATTTTCACAATATAAGTATGAAGAAGTGCTAAACAAAACTACTTCCTGGCAAGTTTGGTTGATTAAGCGTCAGCGGCTTGTAATATATGTACATTAAACAATTTGGTGGGTGGGGCCACGCCTACTTATAAAAAAATATTTATTCGACAGGTGTCCCTCACTACTGCGATCCCCTGTGCCAAATTACAGTCTTAATTTTTTAGTGCTTTGTTCTGGGACTTTATAAATTTTAATTTAATGACGTTTTGTGGGCGTCACAGTGTGCCGATTATGCCCATCTGCAATACCGACATCTCCTGAGTGAAAAGGAGCATACATAGCAAGTTACATCAATATATCTAAATATTTACTTAACTTATCGCTTGCACCGTGAAAGAATTCAACATTCATTATTCGACGAAATCATAAATGGATTGCAATCAAAATTGGTAATTTTGCTAAGATAAATATCTTACATATTGACTGATATATATGGCATAAGGCCAACCGGAAGTTTGAAAATCTTTATATGAGAGATATGTGTAGTACTGACCCGTCTTTATCTTTTTTGGCAATGCAACGTAGTATTACCAGAATAAAATGCTCCCTGAGTTTTATTAAGGTACTTCACAACTAATACCAACCTATACGTATATGGGGTAAAATCAATCGGATGTTTGAAAATTTTGTGATTATATATTTGAGGGCTATGGGCAAGTTTTCACCCGATTTTACTCATTTTAGGCACAAACCAATGTGCCATTATAAGAAAAATTAATCCATTTTTTTTTATTAAGACAGCTTATATATTGGCCGATATATGCGGTACGAAGGAAACCAAACCGCAAATATTTCGAAAACGCATGGGGACTAAGGGAAGTATTGACCCGATTCAATTGATATAGAGAAATACTATTATCAGGAAACGATCCTCTCTGAATTTCAATTATATATCCCACAATTTCACATATTTTCGGTAAAAAGTCAACTATAGGTACTGAGGGCTTGAACAGTTGTAATCTGATTTTCAAAATTTTTAGCCATAAGATGGCTTACTTTAAGCGCACTGTTCGTTCAAAGTTTTATCCCGATACATTCATTGAATGCTTGATATGCATACTGGAAAGTAAAAAATTTTAAATTGTGTTATATAGGAAGTAAGCGTGGTTGTAGTCCGATTTCGCCCATTTTTTTTACAGTAATATGAAAGGGAGAATGTCACATACCGAATTTGGTTGAAATCGGTCAAGCATGTCCTGAGATATGTGATTTCACCTAAAAGTAGGCGGTATCACGCCTATTGTCCGATTTTGACACTGGCTCCCAAAAAGACATCTCATAGCATCTTGGAGGTAAAAGTTAATGTCTATTTAGTTATTGATTTATCGCGCTTTAAGCAGTTTATAATAGTACCGTTATATGGGGAGTGGGCGGATCTATTTTCAGATTTCATCCATTTTTACTGATTCGGCAGGGGGACTTAGGGATTTGTCCTGAGCGAATTTAGTTATAATAGCTTGAATGGTTTCCAAGATATGTATTCATAGCCCACAGGTATCTCTTGCTACTGCCAAATTACAGTTCTATATCTTAATTAAGTGCTTTACTTTGGCAATTTATAAGTTTTCGCTTAATGGCGTTTTGTGGACGTGACCGTGGTCCGATTACGTCCAGCTTCGTCCTAATTTTTTTTTGCCACGAAACGCGTGTACCAAGTTTCAGTATGATATCTATATTTTTTCTCAATTGACAGCTTGCACAGATAGACAGACATCCGGATTTTAACTTGTCTCGTCCTCCTGATTATTTATATATGCAATACATAACCTTATATCTATCTCGCTTAGTTTTAGGTGATACACATAACCGTTAGGTGAACAAAACTTATACTCTGTAGCAACATGTTGCGAGAGTATAAAAACATAAAGTTTAGTAAAAAGAAATCCAATATTTTTGCATTGATAAGTATGCATTTTTCGTTTGTTTCGACTACTTTAAAAACATGTTCAGAAATATAAGGACTAATAAAAATAAATCCAATAATTTTGCAATAAATTGAAGATTAAATTTAGCATAGTTAAAAGGCTTCACACAACTTGTTGCCATTTTGAAAGTAATTTCGTAATGACACTCATAAAAACCCCCGTCCCTATTATAAATAACTGGGACAGTCGATTTTGGTAAGCTTCTTTTGAGGCAAAATTTTTCCTACCAAAATTATTCGCCATTTGTTGCCAGGTCCAAACTATAAGGTGGATGCATAAGAACATCCCAACCAAGTAGCGTTGTCCACAACAAAATTCCTCGGCTATTGACCAAAGCTCGCCGCATCCGAGCGATTACTTCCTTCAGACATTTGTTGGCAGTATAGCTCCGAGTTAAGCGATTGGACGTATGGGAGAAAAACTTTCCTTGGCCATAGTTCGAGCTGGCTCACCTCGGTTCAAGCGCGACCATTTTCACTTGAAGTTGTCATAAATGGCCGTTTTCATTAGCAGTAAGCGCTTTAGACATTGATCGATTTTGTTGCGATTTGCAGATGAAAATTCGATCAATGATGAACTTACCCCATAACGCGGTAAGGTCATCGTTACTTCCAAATTCCAAAGTCAATTATATTTAGCAACATTCATACCCTTCCTTTCTCGTGGACATTTCGAGCAGATGTATTGCTGCGAAGTGTGCTTTTAGGCTCAGGGAAGGGTATATGAAGAGGTTCGAACAAGGACACGATGAAATTCTCTCCTCCTTCAACGGCATTCCTGAAAACTTCTATCATTGCGTCGCAGAAGCTACTCGTGGCGACTTTACCGCTGTTCACAGACCGGCTGGGTATATGTAGATGGGGAGGAGTCGCTGGAGAAGATGCACAGTGAGCTTTTTCACGGATGGGTCGAAGCTAGAAGGCAAGGTTGGAGGAGTTTTCTGTTACGAAATGCAGCCTCTTTCAGGGAGCTGAGGTCACGCTGACAGAAAAGCAACAATACTAGCGCTGAGCTCGCTAACTATGCGCTCAAGGCTTGACAAAGAGTGTCTGTCCTCACTATTTCGAGTGAGGACTTCATCACTAGACTCGTTTGGGTGCGTGGTCATAGCAGAACCATGGGCAACTGCAAAGCTGATGAGGCAGCTAGAGTTGGCACCCTTGACACACATCGGAATAAGACCGAGTTAAATCTCCATTGGAGTCTTGTGTCGTGGAACTCACGAGAGCTTAGCATTCGCTGGTCTACGACCAACTCTTAGTGTTTCACAGGAGATATACCGAACTACTTGCCCTTAGCAAAGTACATCTTGCCACAATCTTAGGGGTTCTTACTGAACACTGTCCAATAGGCATTCATGCGGTAAAGCTAAAAATCTTGTCGGACCCTATGTGTCAAAGTTGTAGGGAGGAGGGTTAGGTGGACACACGTTGAAGAATCTCGGCAGCGAACCAGAAGACATAGCCGAAACTGACATTAGCGTACTCAACAAATTTGTGATAGCTTTAAAGTGCTTTGTCGATTTGTGAGGTCTTGTGAATCATTATATTAGAGTTTAAGGTACCACGACGGACCGACGTTGTAAGCAGTCCAAGTAAGATCCCTGTTAGGCTCAACCTCGGAACGTAACCTAACACCTTTCCTTTTCTTTAATCCAATCGAATATTTTTAACTAGTCCTTTCGCTTTGAAGGTCAGGCGAGTATTCATCAAAACAAAGTCAGGTTGTTAATTGATATGTCGCAAAAGTTTAAGTTGACGTCGATATCATTTTGTTAGCTTTCTGCGGATACCATAAACATCCGTTATTGTTATACATAAAAAAGATATTATATTGTTATACATAATCAGTTGAAAAGTATAATGTTAACAATTATTTAAAGTAAAACTAAAGTATTTACCAGCATAGGACGTCTTTTTTTTATTTAGTTTGATACCTGAAGTTGAAGAACTTTTCTCTCTCTTGACACTTTCTATCTTTATTTTACAGTTTCAACCTATAGAGTTAATGGAAATATAGTTAGATCTCTCATTTTCTTACACATTGTGATGACGGTTTCCATTCATAACTCTTTTTTAGTTAGTATGAATAGTAAACAAGATGGTATCCAATTTTGAGAGAATAGATCCAAAGACTCACTTTCATTATAAATACATCTGATACCAATCAAACTACCGAAGATATTGGAACTCGTCGTGCCAGTCTGGTCTCTTCGAACCACAAATCGAATTTTATGAAATCATTGGTTTCTTTAATAGAGCGTACTTCTCTCCAAGCAGCTGGGATGTTTTCGCAGAAGAATCTTAAGACCTGCTCCGGTCTTAAGTCCCATAGGGAGTGGACCATGAGTTACGTTGCACCATGCTGCCAACGCACTACTGCAACACCTGCCTCAACGGCTGGGCAATCTGCACCATGTTTGCGCACTGAACCGCCACTCCAATCGAGTGGCCAAGAAAGGTCCTCTTCGGTCGTTCAAAAGAAGTAGTCCGAAGAAAAGGAAAAGCTACACGATATTAAAAAGTGATTTTTTGTTTTTTAACTTGGATTTTACATGAATTGTCGAATATTTTCTTTGCTTTTAATTTTTAAGTAATTAAGTTTTTTTGCTTTTTTGGTTAGTTTTGCTGTTTTTATTATCATAAAAGTCATCAAGTTACAAACTAAATAAGTTATTGCTTTAAAAAACACTGGTTTTTGGTCTTTTATTAGTTTATATTAAGGAATATTTCCAAAATAAATAAACAAAATTCATATGTCGAATACTTTCTTTGGCCAGTGTAGGTTTGTAGAATTTTCAAGTTCAACTACTGTAATAATTCGTCTTAAACTTTCTTATCAGCACGTGCTGCGGCCGAATACTTAAATTAACGCTCCAATTATTTCTGAAGAAGACGTCCTACTTAATTTAAATAAGTTACTTGAATAAAGATGGTTTTCTTTTAGTTACGGCCCAGACATGATACCTAAAAATAGTGCCAATTATATTTACTGCCTTTGGCAAGAATATTTAAATCCTCTCTTAAACACGGTATATTTCCTTCAATATGGAAACAGTACATAAAAGTAGATTTAGGTCCAACGTTGAAAACTATAAAGGTATCGCAAAACTATCAGTTATACCTCAACTTTTTGAAGCTTTCATCGTTGCCCATATATCCGTTTTGATTTCTCCGTTAATTTCCTTATCTCAGCATGGATTTCGAAAAGGGAAATCGACTCGAACAAACTTGCTTGAATTTGTAAACCATGTATCATTGGGTTTTAGGGAACATAAGCATACGGATGTTATATACACAGACTTTAGCAAAGCTTTCGATAAAATAAACCTCTCGGTTCTCATACATAAACTTGATCTGCTGGGCGTTCAGCCAAGATTTCTTCAATGGGTAGCTTCCTATCTTCATAGTACAACACAACGAGTGATATTTGAGGACTCCTTCAGATACAATTAATGTTTCTTCAGGTGTTCCGCAAGGTAGTCATCTTGGCCCGATTCTGTTCTTGTTGTTTATTAACGATATCTCTTCAGTAATTGAATTCTCACAAATTTTATTATACGCTGACGACGTAAAGCTTTTTAAATCATCCTTCAACTGAGGAAAGGTGTCTGTTACAAACAGACTTAAACAATATGGTTGCATGGTGTGATAGAAATGATTTGCCATTAAATCTCAATAAATGTAAGACGAAGTGCTTTTCCCGTAGATCTGTGCACCCCTCTTCTTATGTAATAAAACACCATATTTTGGAGCAAGTTTTTAACTATGTTGATTTGGGAGTTAATATGGACCCTAAGCTTAATTTTAGTGTTCATATTGATACTATGGTCTTGAAAGCAAAAGCTGTCCTCAGTTTTGTTAAACGTTGGTCTAAAGAATTTAGAGATCCGTATATTACTAAAACACTTTATACAACTTTGGTAAGACCTATATTGGAATATGGCTCTGTTGTATGGAACCCTAGCTACCAAATCCATTCTGACAAGTTAGAGTCTGTTCAAAAACAATTTTTACTTTTCTTGAGGTCAAAACTCTTCTCCCCTTCACTGTTTAATCAACCACCTGAGGGAATTTCCATGACCTCGTACGCTGATGACTGCGCGATATTGACGTCGGGCAATGGAATCGATGGCATGTGCTCAAAAGTAAACGGCTATCTCTCCGACCTTTCTCGCTTCCTCCCTGCAAGGAGCCTGACACTCTCCTCCTCTAAAACCACAGCGACCTGGACGAAGGAGTACAATTCCTAAAACAGCCGGTCTACGTTACCGGAATTGACCCGGATTTTATCCGGCCAAGGGCTGTTATTTCGGCGATCTAACCCTGTTTGGATCGGTAGGTTCTAGGTTAAGTTTGTCGTCATTGGAGCAACACCTCGCAGCAGGGTTTCTCCGTATCCTCCTGACCCATGCTTGCATCGAGTGTAACCCGGGCCCCGAGGAATTTTTTTGCTGCGTTTGCACTAGAAGGCTCCATCCAAACTCCACCTCGGTTAGGTGCAATACATGCAATAGATGGCGCCATCTTAAGACCTGCTCAGGCCTTAAGACACACAGGGAGTGGACCACGAGTTACGTGGCCCCATGCTGTCAACGCAATACTGCGATATCTGCCTCAACTGCACCTTCTTCGCGCACTGCGCCGCCCCTCCAGTCGAGTGGCCAAGATAGGACCTCCACGGCCTTAAAAAGCTCACACGGACAGCATAACTCCCAGTCTGACCAACCCCCCCTACCTTCATCCAGCTCCAATCTTCGTGCGAAAGCCACCCAAAAACTCCTAGTTCCTCGCACAGTCTGTTCCGTGTGTCAGACCGTAATACGCCGGAATGTCACATCAGTCAAGTGCAATTCTTGTACTGGCTGGTGTCACTTTCTGTCGTGTTCGGGCCTGCGCACCACACGAGAGTGGAGTGCGTCGTATGTTGCCCCATGCTGTGGGAGTCTGCCCCCGCAATCACAAACAGTGGCGTCGCCAACCAACACCATAGTGCGACAACCGCCCATGCGGATAGCACAGCTGCAACAACCACCACCTACACGCACCCCACTCACCCCCAGGATCACGACTGGACACCCGCGACAAACGCGACTCTTACAATTTAACTGCAATGGACTCCAGAGCAAGATCGAGGAGATAGTTGCATTTATGAGCCGGGAGCGCGTAACGATAGCTGCGGTCCAAGAAACCAAGTTAAACAGCCGCTCAGATCTTCTGAGTTGTGCAGGTTTCAACGTTTTACGTAAGGATCGCGAGCGGGATAATGGTGGAGGCCTAGCCTTCATATTGCACAACACCGTGCAATATCGTCTAATCGATGTTGACATCGACCGCAGGGACACCACCCTAGAATGTCAGGGTATAGCTGTCCGGTCAGGCGATGTCGAGCTCGAAATATTTAATATATACATCCCCCAGTTACATGTTGCCCAACAGGATATCACCCGAATATAGATGCGCTACTTCGTGGTGAAAACCGTCTGGTGCTAGGCGACTTTAACGCGCATCACGATCTTTGGCATTCCTGCCTGTCAAACGATCGTAGGGGGATGGAGCTGGCGGAACAGATAGACGATTCGACATTCTGCACAATGAACGACGAAGCCCCCACCAGAATTATGGGCACCTGTAATAGCTCGCCAGATATTACCATCGCTAGCGGTGGTCTGATAAATAGTATAACCTGGCGACCTATGCTAACTCTTGCATCAGACCATCTGCCCATAATTATCTCGATCGAGAAACCTCCTGACTTTATTTCTGTGGATAACCGCACCTATGTTAACTTTAACAAAGCTAACTGGGTCGGCTTCACAGAATTTACTGAGAGCACCTTCAACGCACTATCCATTCCTACGGACGTCATCGTTGGCGAGCGTCAATTCCGCAAGGTGATCGCTGCTGCTACAGCTCGCTTCATACCGGCTGGAAGAATAGCGGAACTCCGCCGAAGCAGCTGTATTAGCAAATGAGCGCGACACCTTACGCCATGCCGATCCCTGTGATTCCCGAATAAGGGATCTCAATTTGGAGATTCGGCAAATGGTAAACCATCATAAGCGGACAAAATGGATAGAGCACCTGAAGTCCTGCAACCTCTCCACCGGTGTGAGTAAGCTTTGGACTACTGTCAAGGCCCTGTCAAATCCGAGGAAGCATGACGATCGGGTTGAAATTCAATTCGATGGCCATGCCTCCTCGGACCCGAAGAAGTGCGCGAGCTACTTTAGCCGGCAGTTTATACTGCACCCTTCGACCGACAAGGCCAAACGATGTGTTACCCGACGGCTGCGCAAAATGCCAAAAGACTGCGCACCACTTACTTTCACCGATGGGGAGGTTCAGAGTGTCATCCAAAAGGCGAAATCGTCTAAATCCATCGGCCCTGACGGAATAAGCATGCTGATGTTAAAACATCTAGGCCCAACGGTGGTAAACTACCTCACCAAGGTCCTCAACCTGTCGATATCCACTCTTCAAATACCCGATGTGTGGAAAGTCGGAAGAGTGGTCCCACTGCTGAAACCTGGGAAACCCGCCAACAAAGGGGAGTCTTATCGCCCGATAACTCTCCTTTCCCCAGTAGTGAAGACACTTGAGGCCTTGTTACTCCCGTCATTCACCCACCACCTGAGCCTAGCAGACCATCAGCATGGCTTCCGTAAAGTGCACAGTACCACCACAGCACTTAGCGTCATAAACGCCCAGATAGTTCATGGCCTGAACCAGAAGCCACCCTGCGAGAGGACGATCCTCGTAGCGTTGGACTTGTCAAAAGCTTTTGACACAGTCAATCACGCAACGCTACTTGAGGACCTGGAACAATCAACGCTCCCTCCAGGGCTGAAGCGGTGGACCATGAACTACCTGAGCGGTCGACACTCATCCGTACTATTTCGAGGTCAAAACTCCAAACTCAGGAAAATTAAACAGGGGGTTCCGCAGGGCGGTGTCCTCTCCCCGCTACTGTTTAATTTCTACATTTCGAAACTCCCCCAGCCACCAGCGGGAATTTCAATGGCCTCGTACGCAGATGACTGTACGATATTGACGTCGGGCAATGGAATCGATGGCATGTGTTCAAAAGTAAACGGCTACCTCTCCGATCTTTCTCGCTTCTTTTCTGTAAGGAACTTAACACTCCCCCACTAAATCCACAGCGACCATCTTCACCAATTGGACGAAGGAGTACAGACTGGACCTGAACATTTCAGTCGATGGCACAAAAATTCCGACAGTAAATAACCCTAAAATTTTAGGCGTCACTTTGGACAGTCTGTGCTCTTTCACTCCTCATACGACCGCGATAACTGCCAAAGTACAGAGCCGCAACAAAATCCTCAAGTCGCTTGCCGGCAGCTCATGGGGAAAGAACAAAGAAACGTTGTTGGCAACATACAAGGCAATCGGCCGGCCGGTCCTCAATTATGCAGCCGCAATATGGTCACCTGGATGCAGTGACACGCAGAATAAGAAGCTTGTCAGAACACTGCACTCCGGACTATCACGGGGTGCCTCTTGATGTCCCCAATCGAACACCTACATAGCGAGGCCCGTATGCTTCCGGTTAAGGAACATAAGAAGCTCCTCTCCAAGCAGTTTCTGCTGGGATGTTTTCGCAGAAACCACCCCTGCAGACGCCTGCTTGCAGCGGAGCAGCCTCCTAGGAACATCAAGAGGTCCTTCCTTGACTACGTCGACGACATCAGACAGCACGCCGACCAGACTTCGGACGCAACTAACTTCAGACAAGCACTGACCGCCATTCACAGTGGAGCCATTAACACCTTCACCGACTCCCTTTCAGTGAATGGCGTAATACGAGTCAAACCACCACCCATTGCAGACACAGAGCTCGAGTTGCCTCGCGAATCTAGAGTGACCCTCGCGCAACTTCGTTCTGGATACTGTAGCAGGTTAAACTCCTACCTATCCAGAATAGACCCTGACATACCAAACACATGTCCTGCATGCAATGAGTCTCCGCATGACACTAACCACCTCTTTGCATGCCCAACAAACCCCACTCATCTAACACCCCTTTCCCTATGGTCCGACCCCGTCGAAACAGCTCGTTTCCTGGGCCTTCCGTTAGATGACCTCGACGACAACGAATCTAGAATTTATCACCCAAACGGGGATTAGATAATCGTTATAACAACAACAACAACGAAACTTTAATTTGGTACAGCGGATTACTGTAGTATAGGCCACTTATGCGTTGTAAATTAGAAAAAAAAGTGGGGGTCCCTCATGGAAATAGGTAGAATATATATATATTTTCAAAACCTCTGAAGATTATGTTGAAACTCACTAAATAAGGAACCGGTATACAACTTTTATAAAGGGCGTGCCTAACAAGAGAATTTCTATATTATTCAGGAACTACAAGACCAATTTTAACCAAGTTCGGTATTTGAGATTATCCTGATATTATTGTATTACCGTGAAATACACGTGCATGAAAAGATCTATAACTTATGTGTAAAACTTGTTTGAACATAATCTCAGAATTTATGTGAAAAATTCAAATAACCAAGTTTTTGGGTTTTTAATTTTATCTTGAACAAAAAAATTTTTCTCCCACAAAATTCAGAGTAAACTTACCTTCTTATGTCCCCAATACACTATGTTTTTTTTATTAAAAATATTTAGTTTTTCCTTTATTTTGACCTAATATCAAAAAAACTCTAATTTTCAATCAAAAATTCTCTAGTCAAAATATCAGATCTTTGTTAAAAGTTAGTACGCTATATATTTGTTCAAAACTTAACTTTCCGATGGTGTAAAAAATATATACATTACTATGGTAAATTTTCTAGGAAAATGCAAAACCAGGATCAAATTAATCAGCTGAAAAACGATTCTAAACTGCTTTTTATTTCATGTTCCTAATTTTTCGTAGCAGTAGCAGTAACACAAGCAGTATTGAATCGTGGTAATGGGAAAAAAGTTGTAGATCTTTTCATTATCTACAACATTGACCTACAACATTTTCTAGAGGACTCGTGGTTTTGCCGGAAGTCAAGGTAAACCGTTTTTAACCCTTAAAAATTCAACCACTTCCGCTTCCAGACCTCAGATCGCCCGTAAATATTTTTCCCCTATTGTTTAATATTTCATCTTTCGTTTCCGATGTGTTTCACTTAAAATAGAGATTTTGAAGTTTTGCATTGCATTGTTTGCATTTGAACAGCATTGGAGAACTCAGCTGTTATTTATTTTGACGACTTTTGTAATGAATAAAAAGGTTTAGTTAATGTCTTACGAGGAAAAACAAATTAAAAATGTTGAACTTTTTGTCGTTTTTTATATCTGTGAATAGCTTCATTAAAATTAAACATTATAATGTCAATCCTAGTCCATTTATAAAGACTTTTTAGAAAAATTATGTGTACACATCAAAAGAAATTTTGGCATTTTTATACATTGAAAATTCAAATAAAGTTTAGGCTATATTACGTCATTGGATAGTGCGTGAAAATTCAGTGGCTAGATGTAGGCTAAATATTCAGTCGTAGTATCATGAAAGGTCTTTTGAGTGTTTACTTTCTGTCACCAGCGCTTTTTCTCTCCCAGAATTTGGGCCTCTCCAAAAACTAAATACTGGCTAATAACATGTTCTGATTCCAAAAATTTTGTCAATATTACCCGTAGTCCACTAATATGTGAAAATGTGTGAAATGATGTAGGATATATGGGAACACATAAAATATTCAACCAATTTTAATTATTTAGATTTTCAGACCGCAATATTATCAAAAATAAGGCTGGATTAAACTCCACTCGGTGAAAGTCCTCATATTAGGAATCTGATGGTTAAAATGTTGGTACAAGTTAGCAGTATTATTTTTGCTAGGTATATATAATATATATAATCTTTGATCTTACGAATAATGGATCGCTTAGGTAGGACATGAGTCCTGATATTCTGAAAATCTGTATTTATCATCCGATTATGATGATATTTAAAATGTGTAATGTTGATTTGAAATGTATACTCTATGGAAATGAACTTTGATGAATGCTTTATAAATTACGTATTGTATTATATGAAAGAAATATATTCTTACAAATAGCTAAAATTCAGAAGTGTATATTACAGTGATGGTGATGTTGTTGTTATACCCAATATCTAGACCTTGTTTGACGGGATTCGTGAAATTAACGAGCTTGTTTGGTGGGGCATGCATCAAGGTGGTTAGGGTCTTGAGGGTACTCTTTGCATACAGGACATTTCGTTAGTATGACAGGGTCAATTCTGAATAGATAGGAGTTTAGTCTACTGCAATATCGCGCTCTCGATATATGATGGGTGGTGTTTGAACTCCAAGGATGTGAATAGCGTTCAACTAGTCGCGTCCGATATTTGGTCGGTATAGGTCTTTATCTCGTTGAAGTTCTCTCAATGTTGTTGTTGTAACGTTTATCAAGTCCTCATTTCGACGCGGTCGGACCATTGGGCATACAAAGAGGTGGTTAGTATCATGCAGGACATACATTTGGTATGGTACAACAATATTAGGCCAAGTAAAAAGTTCGTTCGGTTTTTATCTAAGAGATGGCGTTATTGTACATAGTACTAGTGCTACGTGTCGCATCATGTTATACTATACGGCGCTGAAAACGTGCTTGATTGGCTCAGTACGTTGTGAGCGCTCGTCAAAGATGGACACCAGCAAAGAGAAAATTCGCTATATTGTACAATTTTTCTTCGATAAAGGCGTAAAAGCAGCCAAAGCAGCTGAAAAAATTAATTTAGTTTATGGGCCCGATACTGTAAACGAACGTGTAGCACAAAAGTGGTTTGCTAGGTTTCATTCCGGTAATGGAATGGATTTAATTGCTGAGGAACTAAAGATAAGCCAGAAAACCGTTTGGAACCATTTGCATAACCTTGGATTCAAAAGGAAGCTCGATGTTTGGATGCCACACGAACTAACGCAGAAAAACATGATGGACCGAAATTCCATCTGCGAATCGCTGCTGAATCGCAACAAAATCGACCCATTTCTGAAGCGGATTGTGACTGGCGATAAAAATGGGTCACTACGACAACATCGAGCGCAAACGGTCGTGGTCAAAGCTCGGGGAAGCGGCTTAGACGGTGGCCAAGACCGGATTGACGGCCAGGAAGGTTTTTCTATGTGTTTGGTGGAATTGGCAAGAAATCATCTACTACGAGCTGCTCCCTTATGGCCAAACGCTCAATTCAGCCCTCTACTGCCAACAACTGGACCGCTTGAAGGCAGCACTCATCCAGAAGAGGCCATCTTTGATCAACAGAGGCCGAATTGTGTTCCATCAGGACAACGCCAGGTCACACACGTCTTTGGTGATGCGGCAGAAGCTCCGGTAGCTCGGATGGGAGGTCCTAATGCACCCACCTTATAGTCCGGACCTGGCACCAAGTAATTACCGTCTTTTCATGGCGAATGCGCTTAATGGTGACAAGTTGGCCTCAAGAGAGACCTGTGTATGTGCAGGACATACATTTGGTATGTCGGGGTCTCCCCATCAGTGAATCTCGTGCTTGGAGTCAAACCACCACCCATCGCAGACGTAGTGTTCGAGTTGCCACGTGAATCTAGAGTGATCCGTGCGCAACTTCGTTCTAGATACTGTAGAACGTTAAACTTCTTATTATCTAGAATCGACCCCGATATACCAAATATATGTCCTGCATGATACTAACCACCTCTTTGCATGTCCAATGGTCCGACCGCGTCGAAACAGCTCGTGTCCTGGCCCTCCCGTTAGATGACCTCGACTACAACCAAACTGTACTTACCACCCAAACGGGGACTAGATAACCGTTACAACAACAACATTGAGAGAACTTCGACAAGATACAGACCTATACCGACCAAATATCGGATGCGATTAATTGAACGCTATTCACATTCTTGGATTTCAAACACCACCTATCACATATCGAGAGCACTTTGATGCATGCCCCACCAAACAAGCTCGTTAATTTTACGAATCCCGTCAAACAAGGTCTAGATATTGGGTATAACAGCAACATCACCATCACTGTTAATATACACTTCTGAATTTAAGCTATTTGCAAAATATAATTTTTCACATAATACAATGCATAATTTATAAAGCATTCATCAAAGTTCATTTCCATAGAGTATACAAGTACATTTCAAATCAAAAGTACACGTTTTAAATATCATCATAATCGGATGATAAATACAGATATTCAGAATATCAGGACTCATGTCCTACGTAAGCGATCCATTATTCGTAAAGTCAAAGATTATATATATTATATATATCGAGCAAAAATAATACTGCTGTACCAACATTTTAACCGTCAGATTCCTAATATGAGGACTTTCGTCCGAGTGGAAATTAAACCAGCATTAGTTTTGATAATATTGCGGTCTGAAAATCTAAATATTTAAAATCGGTTGAATATTTTATGTGGTCCCATTTATCTGATATAGGTTTTTTAGGGCTTTCGGCTTTTAAAAAAAGGATCAAGTCCATTCGGTATAGAGTCTGCTAGAATAATGAGAATTATTATACATACATATGTAGTATATGGGATCTGAGTAATTCATTGGTCATTTCACACATTTTCACATATTAGAGGACTACGTGTAATATTGACAACATTTTTGTAAATTTTTGGCATCAGAACATGTTATTAACCAGTATTTAGTTTTCGGAGGGGCCCAAATTCTGGGAGAGAAGAAAATCGCTGACAGAAAGTAAACACTCAAAAGACCTTTCATGATACTACGACTGAATATTTAGCGTACATCTGGCCACTGTATATTCACGCACTATCCAATGACATAATACAGCCTAAACTTTATTTGAATTGTCAATGAATCAAAATGCCACACTTTCGTTTGATGTGTACACATTTCGTGTAATTTTTTTAAGAACTCTTTATAAATGGACTTGGATTGATATTATAATGTTTAATTTTAATGAAGCTATTCACAGGTATAACAAACGACAAAAAGTTCAACATTTTTAATCTGTTTTTCCTCAAAAGACAAAAACAAGACATTTTCTACTCATTACAAAAGTCGTCAGAATAAATAACAGCTGAGTTCTCTACTGCTGTTTAAATGCACCCTTTTTAACACCAGGGTAGATAACTATTGAAAACAAAAAAAATCATGGTAGGATGAAACCCATCGGAAACGAAAGATTAAATAACAAACATTAAGGGAAAAATATTATATGGGCGATCTGAGGTCGGGAAGCGGAAGTAGTCCTCTAGAAAAAAGTTGTAGGTCAATGTTTTAGATAATGAAAAGATCTACAACTTTTTTCCACATTTTTTAGGTACATGAAAACAGCAGTTGAGAATCGTTTTTCAGCTGATTAGTTTGATCTTGGTTTTGCATTTTCCTAGAAAATTTACCATAGTAATGTATATATTTTTTACACCATCGGAAACTACTAGAGAATTTTTGATTGAAAATTAAGGTTTGTTGATATTGGGTCAAAATAAAGGAAAAAATAAATATTTTTAATAAAAAATAAACACAGTGTATTGGGGACATAAGAAAGTAAGTTTACTCTGAATTTTGTGAAAGAAAAAATTTTTTGTTCAGGATAAAATTAAAAACCCAAAAACTTGGTTATTTGAATTTTTCAGATAAATTCCGAGATTATGTTCAGAAAAGTTTTACACAAAAGTTATTTATATTTTCATTCACGTGTGTTCGACGGTAATACAATAATGTCAGGTTAAAATTAGTCTAGTAGTTCCTGAAATATAGAATTTCTCCTGTTAGGCAGTGCCACGTTCGTTATACAAGTTTTATACCGGTTCCTTATTTAGTGAGTTTCAACTTAACCTTAAGAGGTTTTTAAGATATTTATAGTCAACCTATTTCCATGAGGGCCACCCCCACTTTTTTTAACTTACAGCGCATAAGTGGCGTTCACTACAGTTATCCGCTGTACCAAATTACAGTTTCGTATCTTATCTGGTATTGTCACTGGCGAAGCGAATGCATGTAGCGAATCGTATGTTTTTCTGACTGGCGAATGAACACTTTCGCTCAATTTTCATTGCCATACCAAATGTCACACGAATTTTGTGCCAACAACGGTTTTAGTTAAAAAAAAATTAAATAAAAATGTTCAACCATGTTGATGTGTATTTTGAGAATACTTATGTTGAAAGGACAAACAGCAATTTACTTAGGCAGCGACGGTTCATCAGGGATCACTCCAATCCAATGGATCTTCCATATTGTCAGTATCTACTGCTATAAAAGCGTATATATACACATATCACATAAGTTTTTATACTCAGATTTATGGAAAATTTGCGGTTACGCAAGGATGTATTTAACATATGTATGTGCTAGACAACATAAAGGAAACATGTGCGAATAACCTATCTTTGTCAATATCGCCAACGGATAATTCATGATACTTGAACCTGCTTCCGTACAAAGTTCAAACAAGTCGGTTAAACCCTCTTGATTTGCCTATTCGCCTAAAATTTTGCCGAAAAATAATTAAAATGGCGAAGAAGACAACAACTTAATAAATTGCATGTTTATGTCAAATGAGGCCCATTTTGATTTAAACGGAAGCAAATCCATAAATAATCCACGAGACTCACCTAGAACGAGTCACTGTGTGGTGCGCAGTTTCATCAATGTGTATTGTCGGGCCTTACTTTAAAGAAACGGTATAACAATAACTATCAATGGGCACCATTATTTAAAGATGTTGAGTGAGTTTTTTTTACTCAGAACTGCGCCGAAGACGTATCCCTTTCAATAGCGTTTAATTCCTGCAAGATGGAGCAACTGCACTTTCCGATGGCCCTCGAAGTCACCTGACTTGACTGCACCAGACTTTTAATTATGGGGTTATGTCAAGCAATAGGTGTACAAAACAAAACCAGGAAATCTGTCTGAAGTGAAGCAGTCCATTAAATCGATAATTGATGCAATCCCGAATTAAACCCTTCAGGCCGCAATGAATAATTTTTTAATTAGGTGTTGCATATGCGTGGCTGAGCATGTTGGTCATTTACGCTTCATAATTTTTAAAAATAATTATGTTAAATAAAATACAAACTGCTATACAATAAAAAATAAATGCATTGATTCAAAAAATGTAGTTTTTGTAGCACGATTTGTGGGCCACCATAGTTAATGGTTTGCAATCAAAATTGTTTAGTCTTACCTTATTTCATTCGCTGCCACTACGTATCGGGGGGCCGGTATTATTTAATTCAGCCGGAAAACTTTCCCACAATGCCATCTAATTTTTGTGGACCCAAACGATCCTATTTCGAGTAGGTCGGGATTATTCTCCATTAATCTTACCATCATCTCAAACTGCTTCTGGCTGGTTCCTTATATTCTGAAAATAAGTAAATTTTTAATAAATTAAATATTATTTTTTTCGTTTTGAGTTGCACTCGCGAATCAAATAAACGTTTGCTAAATTTTGACAGTTGAAGCGAAACGAACGCAATACCAAATATTCATTTTTGCAAGTTATTGTGCCACTTCACGGTGAATTTGCTAAGTGTTCGCTACTCGCAATACGATATAGCGAAATCCGTTTCTACCGTCCGATTTTACCGAACGTAAAGTGGATAGCCACGAAAATTGGATTGCTCTCTTCCAACGCAGGGTTGCTACTCTCGATATTTGGTAGTAATTAAAAATAAACTTAAATATTGTATATATTGTATTAAGTAATGTTAACATTTTCATCCTGGAAAGATATACGCAAGAACAACTTTTACAAATTCAAATTTATTATCAAAGTAATCGTTTTTCAATTGCAACTTTTCGTGCACTTTTGCTATTTTATGGTCATAATAATCGTCCACTTGTGCTCGCTACTCGTGTGGTAAATAAACAAAACTGTCGATTCAGGTGCGAAGAACCATTACATTCACCTAATTTAACAGTTTGGTATGGTGTTTGGTCTGGTGGAAACATTGGCCCGTACTTCTTATGGCCGTAATTAAAAGAGGTTGATCTTGACAACTTCTGGTTCCAACCAGACGGGGCTACGTGCCACACAGCACGTGCAACATTTGAATTATTATGAGAAAAGTTTGGAGATTCGATAATTTGAAGAAATTGTGATATTGAATGGCGTCCAAGAAGTTGTGATTCAACACCTCTGGACTACTTCTTGTGGGGTTATTTGAAGTCATTGGTCTTTAGCGATAAACCAGAGTCTCTTCGAGAAGTCATTATTGAACGTGCTATTCATGACATACGACTTATGGTAAAGTACTCGGAAATTAGGTTTATCGAATTCGTTCCTGCAAAAGAAGTCGTGGAGGCCATTTTGTGTGTCATAAAAATCATATCACTTATGTCACCCTTTATTTGAAATATTGTTTAACTAACTGAAAATTATAGTCAATTACAATTATTTATAAACTGGTAGACTATTTTTAATAGTTCGATTTCAATTTAAATTTTTTACATTATATATATTTTTACATACTAACAATTAGTGTGTTAAAAAAAAAAATCATATCACTCTTGTTGAAAACCCTTTATTTGAAATATTGTTAAACTAACTGAAGATCATAGTCGACTACAATTATTTATAAACTGGTACACTATTTTTAATAGTTCGATTTCAATTTAATTTTTTTACATTATAACTGAAAAGTTAGATGTGTGCAAAACCATCTTTATAAATTAATTACTAATCGCACTCAGTGTTGCCACTTGAGAAAATCTTTGGGTATTAAAATGCCTACGTAATCTGTTGCAAAACGACCAAATATTTTTATCATTAAAACATTGGCTTTTATTTGACTTCACATTTGGAAAAATATGTACATACAAATAAACCTTAGAGGTCAGTTAATATGTCGCAAACGTTTAATATGTTTTCATTTACCTGAAGCCGATATTATTTTGGTTTTAGGTACTTCATTGTTATAC